>NW_025933061.1:0-158330 GCF_000764305.2 Hyalella azteca
TTCATACGGAACGTCAAGATGTTCATACGGAACGTCAAGATGTTAATACGAAACGTCAAGATGTTCATACGAAACGTCGAGATTTTCATACGGAACGTCACGATGTTCATACAGAACGTCAACATGTTCATAAGGAACGTCAAGATCTTCATACGGAACGTCAAGATGTTCATACGGAACTTTAAGATGTTCATACGGAACGACAAAATGTTCATACGGAACACAGGAGATGTTCACACGGAACGTCAATATGTTCATACGGAACGTTCAATATTTTAATATCCTTGCTCTTTGAAGAAGCTGGACTCAAGCGTTCATTAAGGTAACGATACGTCCAAATCATGTGGACACATGAGAAACTTTTTAATGACCTCAAGTTGTGCTCAATGCAGCTAACTACGATCGGAGATCCCAAACTAAAACACATCGCAACTCGAGGCCAAACTTGCGCATCTCTGAGCTCCGCCGCTTGATAATCTCCGAGCGCGAGAAGAAGCGTGGGCACTAAAGCCTTGATCCTGCGCCGAGGATCCTGTCCCATAACGCCAGATTTTTCTCCTGATCGCACGGGTCGTCCGCGGAGTTTTTGAAACATCGAAGAGCCTTTGCTTAATTTCGCCATAGGATTTTAGAGCGGAGCATTTGCTGGGGGCTGGTGTCTTGGTCGCTTCTTCCTCTTGTGTCCATGGAGAAAGGATCAGGCCTAGAGAATGACTTTGCATTTATTATTTGTTACCGGTGTTTTTCTATTAGCTAATTCTTCCCTGTACATTAATAAATAGTTGGCAGTCATTAGAAATGTTGCATGCGGAAGAAATAACGCGTGAATTTCTGCAACGCAACATGTTCGCAGAGATATTACTTCAAAATATTTTTGAAATATTTAAATCGTCTCAGCCGGCAAATGTTTGTACATTTTACAAGGAGTTGATTTCATTTCTAAAAGGAATGACGATTGGTGTCCAAGATTGAGTAATCGCCTTATATATGTTAACGGTTTTATATATATACCAATTATGTAATACGTTAAATTTGGTACATAAACCCCACGTCTAATTGATCTAATTATGTTTGCATTTTCTGCTTAGTAGCGCGGATTACAAACCAATCAAATCATCTAGTCTGAGTTTAAAGCGCATTCAATAAACCTAATATAATCCCCATCAGGAATTACCTAATCTGGAGGAATTGATAAACATTTGGAATAATGACCATGACATTCAAATAATATTCAGCTCTATGATAACTAAGGATAATAACCCTGTCAAAATTTAGGCGCGGCTATCGTTCGTTTTTCGGTTGCCGCTCTCGGATTAGAGATGAATTAGACATGAGATGGCCGCCTCCCCTAATCAGCCTCCCAAAAGGTGCTATTTTGGGTAGTTCCATGGTAAAAATATAAGGGTCAAATGACACACGAAATCAGTGGCTGATCAGGCCACCATTGGCTTGCCCTGCTCAGTAGCTGGCATGAGTTCTTAGCGCGAGCGTGACAAGCCTCTGATTCATAAACCCATATACGATGCATGAGTAGGCGCACGAGTTTTTAAACGCGTGGGTTTCACCACTCATGCATTGCGTGTACGTCAAGTGTGGGCATTACGTTTTCTTGATTTGAATGTTTTTTTTTTTTTTTGCTCGCGCAAACCGCTTCAAAACTTTTGGGACAATATTTTGAAACGAAATTTTAGGGTCGCGCCTGCGTTTGCGCGAGCTTCATTACCCGTACAATGATTATCCATCGGCACACGACCATTACGCGTGCTAACAAGCGCGCGTTGCGTTGTTTTCGACCCGCATATGGCCCGCGTTCATTTCAAGACGCTCGCGATACGTTTCTGTGAGAACTCCGTTGCGATATGTGTACATGAACACGCGTGCATTGCTTATACGTCGAGATGCGTGTATTGAGTGTGTTCACCAAAACACCAACGTTTCAGAGGCAAGGGTACCAAAACAATCCCCTTTATACTCCCTAATAAGGAGTAGGATGTTAGTTATCAACTACCCTGCTTGAGACAAAGCAACGAGAGGTAGTTCGGACTGCGCAGGCGCTGAGGCGCTGATCTTGAGCAGTGATACACTTATTCGTTGCGGGCGGACGTCGGTTGATGGACGCATCTCATTCGAATTATGTAATCTTATCTTGAATAAGTGAAGTCTACATCTTGCAAACAATTCAGTGTTAAAAACTGAATATTACCTTTTTTGACATTTTCAGCAATACAAATTCTTTACTTTTTGCTTTCCTGTGCTTTCTAAAGTGAGGTTCGTTGCAATAATTCTCGTCGAGAGGCGGCATTCATCATGACTGCGCAATTTGAATTGTGCGTTCAAGATTTTAGCAGCGGTCGAAATTTTCAACTTTGGGCACGTCGACACGAGCATGTTATATAAGCTGCTCCTGTTCATATGCTCAAGGTTCTAATTTCTAAATCAACGCGTCAACTGGATCAATTTGAGTAGTGTGAATTCGAAAGTTCATCATTGCCTTGGATGATGAACATTCCAGACCAACAACAACAGTCGACACCACTGGGCGGGCCAGCTGATACAGGATGGAACAGGTTGCAGAGCGTGGGTTATATCGATTATTCGCATGTAAGTCGTAGTTGCTCTTGTTCCGTTACTCTCTACTCTATTTCGTTGGATCATCAGGTTTCATTTTGGAGTTGCATTCAAGTATAAGGATTAATTTGGTTATTTCTGAAGAACTACAAATTATACGAAGATAGATTCAGAAAATTTCCATCGAGCAATATTGAATTGGTATTAGACGTTAGAATTTAGAAATGCTTCTATTCTTCATTTTTCAGCGGTTGCAAGCAGTATTTTCAGACCCGGTAAAATTTTTTGCCAGACGAATGGTTTCTTCAACCGAAGAACTGTTCAGCTTTGGGCATATGTCTGCATGCTTGAGGTTATTGCTCAAGCAAAAGATAGCTTATGAACTATTTACTTTACAATGAGCCCCTCTGTGAGCAACATATTTGATTTGAGGATTCCCATAACTGTCGTTTATTCTGCTATTTGATAGTCTCTTCAGGAATTTAGAGTGCAGTTGATAACTTAGATGCTTGTAAAGAACTACATGTGAAACTCAATAGGTACTACTGACTTGCAGAATCGTTTGCTCGATAGAAATTCAATGTGACGAAAGTTACATGAAATGAAACGGCAAATAATTCAACAATTATTTTAATCACAACGTCGTTCATTCAGTAGGATACATGGATTAACAGGATAAATTGGCTTGACTTGCATTACCTCGAATCAGTAATACTGATGTATCGATTGAATTTTTTTATTTGCGATTATTGCCCTCATTTCTAACCTCGCCATGTCATAATAGTTACTAGCTGTAAACGTCTTTGCATGAAATTGAGCTTCTGATAGACTGCTCTGATCTTAAAACTGAGCGAGTAGTACAATATGCTTATAGCACAGGTCACAAATAAAATTTCGATAAACATATTTTAATACATGATAAAAAAATGCAACTTCAAATTTTGATCAATTTTTTTCGATAAAAATATTTTAAAATGAAAAATTTTTATCTGAGAACGATAAGAATTTTTGAATTTTTTAGTTTTTGACTGCGACGCCCCCTCCTTTGTATGTATATGCAGCAACAACGTAGTGAGCGCTAAGCTGCTGCATGGTTGACTTCGCTGGCAGCCAGAACCAGGCGCGGTTGGTGAAGGTCGAAGCATAAATTTGGGGCTGCTAAGTCTCGACAGAGTCGTAGGCGGACTCGCCAATTCAGACCAGCTCATCCCCTAGCGTGACTTAAAATTGACTAATGAATTGCGAAAATACATTACATTATGACACAAGTTTTGGCTAAATTTGTAGTTCGCTGATAGGATACAAGGCTCTAGAAGTAGTTCTCTTGCTTCCTAGTATAAGAGCAGAGAAGATTAAAGTATAATATTTCATATAAATTATAGAACGTATAATATTCTACGGGTTTCCCTCTCGAAACCTCATTGTAGTTTGAATGGCAAGGCAACTGTCGGCAGTTTATGGGAAAAGTGACTGGTTCAGTAATGGCTGCGATTTAGAACGCGCCTTTTTTTAGCCGCCTGGTCTTTTCAGGAGCAATTTTAAAATTTCGGGCGTTGTATAAGGCCATATAAAGTGACCAAGTTCCGGAGTAAATTGATTAGAATGGGGCTCCAGACGGCATTGAACATGCTGCTAGACACGCTAGTTTAACGAGCCCCCACCGAAGCACGAAGCTGATCGTGTTTTGTACCTATTGTATCATTTTGACGAACAGCCAATTGTATCATAGATGGCCCATACTTTCCAAGAACTCGGAGAGAGTGTCACCAAACGAACGACAGATTTTGAGAGTTACTCGACAAGGTTAACTGCATCCGTGTTGATCTATCATGAGACGCGATCTACTGCTACTAAATACTAATGGTTGAACTAGCAATTCAACCATGTGTCAGGTGGTCGGTTTCTATGACCACCTGATAGATTAGTAACCGAGAGTCAGGGGATATGGTCGTTGCAAATAGGTCAATGGCGGGCCAAGAGAAACGCACGGTTTACTCTAGTCCTACTATAATAAACTGGCACGGTGAAAGAGTACAGATGGAGGGGATTGACTGGTACAGCACAAGTACGAGGACTAAGCCGACTACGTATGATAACCTAGGTGATGATAGATGATTACCGAACACGTGCTGCTACCTTAACCTTCTAATCTCCTTTCCAGAGATCTTTCCGGCTCGTTTTATTGAAACCGTGCATGTGAATATTTCCCGGCAAGGAGAGACAACATGAGCGAGAGTACCGGTGTCACTTAAGCTCTTCCAGATTGAGGTCTTTCGAGGTTCTTTTCACATATGGCGTGTGGTACTAACTACGCCCACCAAACCGCCAATTTTAGTTGTGATGCTATTAACAGGTCGTGACTGATAGATTAAGGGTTCCACTATCCCATGCTGCTTCGTTTTGCTTGTGGATCAACTAAATGTAATTACAGGGTTCCAATTCACAGTCCAAGCCTCAGTTACTTGAGCCTCTGTGTTATGGTCCTTGCAACCGAAGAAGTTTGGTCAAGGTGCTTATACACCGGGTGAATATTCGCGTCGATTAGTTTAGTCGACTACAGTTTTGCCGGCTGAGACGCTATACACGAGGAGAGAGTTTTCGGAACAGTCCAACGGCGCCAGTGCGATGTTGGGAGATGTCAAATAAGGCGTGTACATGGTGGAAGCAAACAAGAGCTCCACAGTTGTGCTTACTACGGCGACTTATAGACGAGCAAGATAGAGCTACGCCCTTGAGCCCACTACGGAAGCAGTGGCGGTACTGGGGCCACTGGGCACACTCGACTGGCACTGGCTTCAAAAAACTTCAGCCGTTGATCCTGCAATGCAACAGCTAGTCACCTCCGAAGACGTTAATCATCACAAATATTAGTAAAGTCGACTAGTCGCCTCGTGTATAAACACTCTTAATGCCCGCCCTCGAAATACCGAAAGACAATTCGAGTACTCGCGAACCAGAATTTAGACGGATCTTATACGATTCCGTCGCCAGGTGCGTCTTTCTCAACCGAGCCGGTTTGTAACTGAAAGTTCAACGATATGTCATAATACTCACGACGTCTGTCAATGAGAATTGAACCACAATTCAAATCTGATTCCAATCTTCACCTAAAATTGGAAGTCACTATGTGCTGCTTAGGCGGGGGAACAATATTGATCCTATAGAGAAAACTACAAAAGACGGAGTGAGGTGCCTGCGCTAGAAACTGGAAAGCAGTACATGGTGGTCGCGAAGTAGCATTGCCCAGTCAGGTTGCAGCACCCTCGAGGTAACATCTCGTCAGCTGTAACTATAGAGGCCTGAATTCTGCTTGTACCCAGCGCTCTAAGCTGCTGTGCTGTAACGGGAAAGAGAGAGCCGTGCGAGAGATATTACTCTACTAAACTATTACTCTTCTGCCCACACGTGACCTATACGGTTTATCACCGTATAATGCGTAATGCTTCACTGCTCTGGAGGGCGAAAACCAGTTCCTTCCAGCAATAACCGCATAGCAATTGGAAGGCCTTAGTTTTGAGATTGAGAGAGCAGGCAGGGTGCCAATAGTGTGCCCAAATCGGCGGATAACCACAGATTGTAGCGGTAAGATCCATGCCGTTCGAGGAAACGTGGGTTAATGTCGTTACGAACGCGCACATGTACGACTGGACATTGTGCGTTACCGTCACCATACACTTAACCTAAAGGTTCAAGATCAAAGAAAACAGGATTATTTGTGCGAAAAATTTTAAAATTTTATCGTGAGTCTATGAGCTATTTCATGAAAAAAAAATTCGACACCATACATGCACTATTTGCTACGACGCTCTATGCTAGGACTAGGTAAATCGTGGTATAACATGGCAATATCTTGTTACTAATTTTTCTATTCAATGTTTGGCCCACTGATAGTTTTTCGTCCTTTTGCTATTAACGAAGGGCTTGCGTGATCCTGTCGTTTAACAAGTTCAGATTTGAACAAGTAATCGCATTTACAACGTTTAACAAAGCCATTCCGGTAAATTGTTCGAAATGTACCTAATTTGATTTCGGACGGACGTAGATATGACCTAAAAGCGCATTTCCGTTACTTTTTCGTCTCTTAACCTTTCCTGTAACGAATGAAATAAAATTTGAAGGAATGTAAAATAGAAATATAGGTAGCTTTTGACATCGCCAGCAAAGTTTCAGACGTTTCTTTGACATCAAAGAAGGTTCTATGAGCTGAGGTGACTTTAATAGGTGACGGGGTTGGGCTTCATAAAGAATCCAGCGTCTGGCAAAATTCTCTGGGAATGAACCGACGCGGCGCTGACGGTGGAGCTGTTGGCCATGATGACCACCTACCGCGTGGCCGGCGGGGCCTTGCACAGGAGGGACTATAGAGTCATGGCGGTCACGGATTGAGTCCCTCCTCACTTAAAATAACTTTCTTCGTCTTCTTTCTACCTGAGAATGTATTCATACGGATAACTGTTTTAATTATTAGTTTCATGTTTATCATTTAAATCAAGTCTCCCAGATATTCGGGATATTAAATAGTGTCGTTCATACAATAGAGTACGCGACCAATATGAAAGAATTCAAGGTGTATCAATATTTTGAAATATTCTTGCATTATCTATTCAATATTTTCATTTACTATATACTAAACATATCACAGATCTTTAGTTTTTGCCGCCAAAGTTACTATTTTGAAACTTGAAATGAATTTGTTCATTATCTTTGGCTTCAAGCTTTTTCATTTCCTAGAAATGTGATATATTATATCCCAGTTCAAAATATGTCATCGTTTCGTATTCTTTATTGCCAAGCGTTTATGATATTCTCAAAATTTATACGGTTATCGGCCTCAGTAACTTGTTGAACCGGAAACAAAGAAAAACCAACGCCTCGATATAGATATGTGATGACGCCAGTCCAGGAGAACTGATAATGAGACCGAATTTTAACGATAACTTGGTTGAAATTTATGCCGACATAGCATCAAGCATTTTTCAATGATAAATTTTGTATACATTTCGTTAGCAACATCAAAAACTGCGTATTGATTGTTAGCCTTCATTGTCACTGCTTGTGCTGGATTATTAGAGCCTGTAAATGAGGGTTGGTCTGCTAAAAGAGTACCAGGAATCGTCGTGCGAAAATATGCTGCAAAGATCCAATTGACACGATAATATTAGGATTCATGCTGACTGACTCATTATAATTAGTTTTGCATTTTAAAATTTTTCTACCTGATATAAATTTAATGCACATTTTAATGTGTAATTTAAATTTCTTTACGTCAAGTCACTCGAGCACTCAAGTCTCAAGTTCGTAAACATACGCTGCAATGTTACGGCCACTGGGCCTACGGCCGAGACATTTATTTGAAGCATTGGTTTCCAATTTGTTACTGCATATTTCAAATAATTGATCATAACTCAGTATCATGCTAGGAAGCCTGAATTGAAACGTACGTCTACAAATGCCGTACATTTGTTCTGTTCTTGAGTGGGTGCAGCTCAAATTTTCACAGCTGAACACCACACTTTTTCATTTATTTTCACCACAGCCCAAGTATTTTCATTTCGCGAATTTATGCCGTGAATGATATTCATTATTTGCTGGCTTTTACCATTTGTCTTTATTTTGCAAACTGTGTGCAATTTTATTTTTTTTCTGTGTTATCAAATCAAGATTTGCTTACTTATTCATGGAAACGCCATCTGTAAAACTGACTTATAATTTGAATATGAATAATAGTATGTATTTGAATAATGATATAAAAAATGATAATAATTCCTAAGTTGGTCCGATACCAACATGCTGAATATTCATGACCTTCACTAGTCTCATGAGCAGTATTCACACATGTGCGTCATGATGCTGCAATATAATGATAGTCAGTTCTAATCGTATGCCATTATTCCCTTGTATTTATTTAAATTTTTGTGATTCAGGTGATGCTTGTAGATGATGCTTAAATTTTTCGATTTTACGCGAAAAATTGGTCGCCCGGTCTTCCACAAACACAGCAGTTAAATAGAAGCGCGTTAATTGCGATTATCATGGCATCAAAAACGATATAAGAATTTTTTGAAGGTATTTTTATATGTATTATATGATACATATAACAAATACTCTTCTGACCAGACTTGACCAAGCTGGCTTTCAGCGCCAGAAAATGTTATCATGTATGCAATGATTAGTTTAAAATTGATTATTAATCTTTTAAACAGATTCAATTTAGGACAGAAGATGTTAGAAAGACGGACTTGCGTAAACTATATGAATGCAGCGGCATTAGGGAGCTGTTGCTTTCTTTGGAGTCAGCTGATGATCTGCTGAAAACTCTCAAATTGAGTGTAATAATTTCGATTTTGTTTCAATGTAAACGAGAATTCCAAGCTACGTTTAACATCGCAGACGACAAAAGCATGTTAAATACGGCTCAATGCTGTAGACTATAACTTAATGTTCTTAAGACGTTCCCTGCGTATTGGGCCATATGTATACCAACAATGATATTCCACTGCTGCGTATTGGGACACCAGTGTACCAAACGCAATATTTTACCCAGTTCTGATAAAACACATTAAACTTTAAATTTCGTTGGTAAACTTTCTCTTACAGAATATTCGAGTTCACACAAAAATCATATCCCCTTGAGAACATGATATAAAACTGCAATAATTCTTAGTAAAGCAACAACCGCTGACAGCCCAATGCAATTAGGAGGATAATGGTACGTGCTATCCGGAGACGCGGGGAGCATACATCTAAATTGTAGTCCTCATATATCATAGCTTCAGAACTGACAGCTCGAACAATTTATTACACAGATTTTCCGACATTTTTTATTTATATATTTTGGAAATTCTTTTAGTATTGCTGAACATTCCATCCTGAGATTTCAACGTCATGGATATAAACACACGTTTTTTTCCCACCTTTAGCTGGTCCTCGTGCTGAGCGCCTTCACCAGTGCCTTCTTCCGCGCCCATCCCAGGCCACACCGACACTGGTTCAGCGGAGGCCTCGGTGGACATAGAAGAGTTTATGGGGGAAGCCATGGAAATTATGAGGGCTCAATAGGCTATGGCGGCTATGGAGAATATGGCGGCTATTTGGGCTACGGCGGTTATGGAGGGTATCCAGGTTATGGAGGGTATAGAGGTTATGGAGGGTACCTATAGAGGTTGTGGAGGGTATAGAGGTTATGGAGGGTACCTATAGAGGTTGTGGAGGGTATATAGGTTATAGAGGGTATCCATGCAGGGTATGGAGGGTATAGAGGTTATGGAGGGTATAGAGGTTATGGAGGGTATAGAGGTTATATCCGAAACGTTTTCTAGCATACCTAATGGGGAATTTTTTGGCTGTTTTATTTGCATTTAAATCTTATTAAATTAAATTATATCTTAATCAATTTCATATATAAGATGGCGCTGATTATTCATTTCGAAATCGTATGTTAATATCGAACGTTACCGTTTGTAGCACATCTGCTCCGCAAATGAACATTTTCTGTGAATGTTTGCGAGTGAACTCTAGATGGGCTAGTCAACGTTACGAATAATTTAAAGTATTTGATTTACGTTCTGCTTACCTTATTCAAATTCTTTATTTAATTTAGGTACGTATGTACATACATGCGGATTGCCTGTATGTGTACAAATTCCTTGTTTCTCTATAGTGATATTTTTCAGGACTTCGGCAGCAGAAATTTAGTGCCGGAGATTCACGTCATGGATGTTGGGGAGGGGGAGGGGACGCAGCATGATCTTGCAGTCCCGCGGTCGGAGTTCAGGGTGCACAACGGAAGTCTCCCCGTGGCCACCCGGACTCAAAGCTCAACTATATTGAACGCCATCCCTGTCATTTATGCGATTGCTACACAGACTTTAAATATAATCTAGAACATATCTGAGATTTTCGCCTGAAAAATAAAAAATAAATTAAACAATATTTTATAATTTTACATCCAATTTAGCTTTTTAACTGCGATTCCTTTATAAACTTATTAGAAACGTTCACGGTGAAAAAAATGAATTTGAAAAATTTCAAACTTTTTTTTAGCCTTTTCTGAGAATGAAAATGTTCTGGTTGCCATTTGATTCCAGGGGACGATATAATATAATGCATGGCAGTGATAATACATTAAAATTAAATTCCATTACCAGCAAATTCTGCATGTATGCTTAATTCGTAATTAAGTGGCTGTTATATGTATATGCAGCAACAACGTAGGGAGCGCTAAGCTGCTTATGGTTGACTATCTTCGCTGGCAGCTAGAAACCAGAACCAGGCGCGGCTGGTGAAGGCCGAAGCATAAATTTGGGGTTGCTGAGTCTCGTCAGAGTCGTAGGCGGACTCGCCAATTCTGACCAGCTCATCCCCTACCGTGACTTGAAACTGACTAATGACTAATGAATTACGAAAATACATTATATTATAACACAAGTTTTGGTTAAATTTGCAGTTCGCTGATCGGATACAAGGCTCTAGAAGTCGTTCTCTTAGTTCCTAGAATAAGAGCAGACAAGATTAAAGTATAAATTTCATATAAATTATATAACGTATAATATTCTACGGGTTTCTCTCTCAAAACCCCATTGTAGTTTTAATGGCAAGGCAACTGTCGGCAGTTTATGGGAAGAGTGACCGGTTCAGTCAATGGCTGCGATTTAGAACGCGATTTCCGGTTGTTAACGCAATGATGAACCTGTCGTTCGCAAATATCGTTTTTAGCCGCCTGGCCTTTTCAGGAGCAATTTTAAAATTTCGGGCGTTGTACAAGGCCATATAAAGTGACCAAGTTCCGGAGTAAAACGATTAGAATGGGGCTCCAGACGGCATTGAACATGCTGCTAGACACGCTAGTTTAACGAACCCCCACCGAAGCACGAAGCTGATCGTGTTTTGTACCTATTGTATCATTTTGAGTAACAGCCAATTGTATCATAGATGGCCCATACTTCCCAAGAACTCGGAGAGAGTGTCATCAAACAAAAGACAGATTTTGCGAGTTACTCGACAAGGTTAACTGCATTCGTATTGATCGATCATGAGACGCGATCTGCTGCTACTAATGGTTGAACTAGCAATTCAACCATGTGTCAGGTGGTCGGTTTCTATGAACACCTGATAGATTAGTAACCGAGAGTCAGGGGTTATGGTCGTTGTAAGTAGGTCAATAGCGGGACAAGAGAAACGCACGGTTAACTCTAGTCCCATTATAATAAACTGGCACGGTGAAAAAGTACAGATGGAGGGGATCGACTGGTACAGCACAAGTACGAGGACTAAGCCGACTACGTTTGATAACCTAGGTGATGATAGACTATTCCCGAACACGTGCTGCTACCCTACCCTTCTAATCTCCTTTGCAGAGATCTTTCCGGCCCGTTTTATTTAAACGGAGCATGTGAATATTTCCCGGCAAGGAGAGACAACCATGAGCGAAAGTACCGGTGTCACTTCAGTTCTTCCAGATTGAGGTCTTTCGAGGGTCTTGTTACATTTGGCGTGTGGTACTAACTACGCCCACCAAACGGCCAATTTTAGTTGTGGTGCTATTAACAGGTCGTGACTGATAGATTAAGGGTTCCACTATCCTATGCTGCTTAGTTTTGCTTGTGGATCAACTAAATGTAATTACAGGGTTCCATTTCACAGTCCAGGCCTCAGTTACTTGAGCATCTGTGTTATGGTCCTTGCAACCGAAGAAGTTCAGTCAAAGTGCTTATACACGGGGCGAATATTCGCGTCGATTAGTTTAGTCGACTACAGTTTTGCCGGCTGAGACGCCATACACGTGGAGAGGGTTCTCGGTACAGTCCAACGGCGATAGTGCGATGTTGGGATATGTCATATAAGGCGTGTACATGGTGGAAGCAAACAAGAGCTCCACAGTTGTACTTACTACGGCGACTTAGGCCGCTTCCACCCAGGGGCGAGAAATCCCGCCGGCGCGAAAAATACCGCCGCGGGATTTCCCGCGCTATCATTCATACGAGGCTGTTTTTCACGCTGGAATCTATCAGACTTGCAGCGCTGTTCTCCGTAGGTGGTCCTCAGTTTTTGTGAACTATATCTATGAATGCCTGCTCATAGCAAAGAAAAGAAGGCTCTCCTTTTATATTTGCTGCATAAAAGACAGCAAAGATAGAAGCGGAGGTGCTGGGGTCACAATAAAGTAAAATTAAGGCCACAAGAAGGTGAATTTGCCACGCTATTCTGAAAATAAAGAGAAGATGAAGTAAAATTCTTCAATTATTTCCGAATGTCTGCCAAAAGTTTTGAGGAATTATTGTCTTGTGTGCGAGGCAAATTAACCCCACAACAGCATGCAGTTGAGAGACGCCGTGCCTGCTGTTGAAAAACTGGCTTTAACTTTCACGCACACCCTCGCCGACCCACTGTCTGTACCACCTCGCCGACCCACTGTCTGTACCACACTAGGCAGCTGCGTGAAAAACCGCGCAGTGTGAAAGATTACATTGAATACCATTGCAAGCTAAACTGTCGCGGGAAATCCCGCCGCAGTTTTAGCTCGACACACGCGGTCGTCAGGCGTGAAATTTCACGTCGCGTGAAAATCCGTGGTGTGTGAATAGCAGTGCACATTTTATGTGTTCGCTGAGGTTCGGCGGGAAATCCCGCGGCGGTTTTTTTTCACGCCGGCGGGATTTCACGCCCTGTGTGAAAGGGGCCTTAGAGACGAGCACGAGAGAGCTATGCCCTTGAGCCCACTACGAAAGCTGAGGCGGTACTGGGGCCACTGGGCACACTTTAAACAACTTCAGCCGTTTAGCGTGCAATGCAACAGCTAGTCACCACCGAAGACGCTAATCATCACAAATATTAGTTAAGTCGACTAGTCGCACCGTGTATAATCACTCTTAATGCCCGCCCTCGAAATACCGTAAGTCAATTCGAGTAATCGCGAACCAGAATTTTGACGAATCTTAGATATGATTCCGTCGCCAGGTGCGTCTTTCTCAACCAAGCCGGTTTGTAACCGAAAGTTCAACGATATGTCATAATACTCACGATGCCAGTCAATGAGAATGGAACCACAATTCAAATCGGATTCCAATCTGAAAATTGGAAGTCACTAGTATAAGCTACTTGGCGGGGGAACAATACTGATCCTACAGAGAAAACTGCAAAAGACGGCGTGGAGTGACTGCTCTAGAAACTGGAAAGCAGTACATAGTGGTCGCGCAGTAGCATTGCCCAGTCAGGTTGCAGCACCCTCGAGATAACAGCTCGTCAACTGTAAAGGCCCGTTCACACTAGGGGCAACACATGACGATGGAGCTGGTCTCCGAAACGTTTTCTATAAAGATATGAATTTTTGTGGACTATTCTTTGCTTTTAAATTCTTAGTTAGTAGATAGCTGTCTGTGGTCTAGTAAGGTTTATTGTGTACGTTGGTCCGGTACACCAAATGTCGACTAAGCACCACTCTCGTTTGGAGTCACTCTCTAGTAGAGCGCCTAATTGATCTTTATAGAGAACATAAATGTCTATGGAGTGTTCGGTCAAAGGAGTACAAAAATCGAAATGCAAATGATGTAAGTTATTTTTACAGGACGTGTTTAGTTTATGTGATTTAAGTAACTCCTGACAATTTATGCATTACCGTTTAGCGATTTCAAAGGATGATGTATTATCGGTACGAATATTGGAACTTTTTATTTAAGAAGTCTATATTTTTTATAAACTGTCTTTTTCAATGTGCTAGTTCTCTAATTATGATGCCTATGCTAAATTCTCGTTTACAACTGACATAGTGCGAAGAATGGCGGACCGCAGCACACCCGAGAACAATGGCCCACAGCTCAAATTCGGTTACATCCATCCTCATTGACGTCTAGGTGGCAACTAGTGTTCAAAGCGCGCGGTGCCGCGGTCTCGAGCTATCGCTTACAAACGTAGTGTGAACGGTTGTGCGCGGTGAGGCACTGCAGCAAACGACTCAAAACGCATGTCGTTGCCACTAGTGAAAACGGGCCTTAATTATTGCATTAGATGATTTCAAATGAATGCAAGGTGATTCATCGTATTAAGTATGGAGGCCTGAATTCTGCCTGTACCCAGCGCTCTAAGCTGCTGTGCTATAACGGGAAAGAGAGAGCCGTGCGAGAGATATTACTCTAAACTAATACTCCTCTGCCCACACGTGACCTATACGGTTTATCTCCGTATAATGCGTAATGCTACACTGCTCTGGAGGGCGAAAGCCAGTTTATAATACCGCAATAACCGCATAGCAATTGGAAGGCCTTAGTTTTAAGATTGAGAGAGCAGTCAGGGTGCCATAAGTGTGCCCAAATTGGGAGATAATCACAGAGTGTAACAGTTATATCCATGCCGTTCGAGGAAACGTGGGTTAATGTCGTTACGAACGCGCACGTGTACGACTGGACATTGTGCGTTACCGTCACCATACACTTAACCTACAGGTTCAAGATCAAAGAAAACTGGATTATTTGTGCCAAAAATTCTACGATTTTATCGTGAGTCTATGAGCTATTTCATGAAAAAAAAATTCAACACCAGACATGCACTATTTGCTACGACGCTCGTGGTATAACATGGCCATATCTTGTTACTAATTTTTCTATTCAATGTTTGGCCCACTGATAGTTTTTCGTCGTTTTGCTATTAACGAAGGGCTTGCGTGATCCTGTCGTTTAACAAGTTCAGATTTGACAAAAGGATTGGTCCTAAAAGTGAATAAATGTAGCAGCTGAAGACCCAATTTATAGTATACATGGTTGAACTATACCATGATAGTATATGTAGTGACTGGTGGGAGCATGGGTGGGAGATGCGTATCGGATGTTAAATGCTTATAGTTATAGGCACACGGAACCACTTCTGAAATCAACTAAATTATATAAGACAAAACTTGGCAGATTGCCGATTGTAATTATTCGTCATTTGAAATCGGAAAACATTGAATATTGGTCATATAGATTGAAAGATTCATGTCCTTAACCCGATTTTAACTACCGTTATAGATAGAAACACTTGGCTAGATCTCTTTAGGTCAAGAAATACTCTTTAAGTAGATTATGATACAAAAAATATATTCTGATTTAAGGGGATAAAACAGTTGTTTTTTAATTGATATTTCAGATGTTACTAAGAAATTACTATTATTATTTGTTCTTGTCAAATGTTGACCTAGAAACGATATGTAATAGAAACCTATGATGATAATTGGGGCATGACTATGAAATGAAATAAATACGAATTGACCTTATAGGTGTTTTCTGTATTCGTGCAAATATACGAATAAATCTAAACTCCTATTAAGATGAGATTCGGGACGGCTCACTTACGGTCACGCTGGCGCGATCAGAAAAATAATTCTGTGACAGGCCACATCAGGCCTACACTTTAGCGCCGACATCACCACGTTATCTTATGTTGTCTTTATATAAATACTATTTATTCTTTTATATCACAAAATGTTTATATCGAACTGCCGTTGTTTCTTTGTGTCCCTGCCGTTGAATCCATGCGCATATACCGTCAGTTGGCCGGTTATTGCAAAATCCTTGCTTGCTGATTGCGCATTGTATTTAGGCAGGGTAAGACCATTAGGGATACAACTTTTAGGTTTACTGAATATTGAAATACTTTGAATTAACTTTTGTTAATTTACATATTATTCTACAGAAATTAGTCGCATCATGCGGTCTGCAGCTGGTATCCATGTGATGCCACACAATTAGAGTCTGATTTTTTTACGAGACATAACGACTCATATTCTAGCTAATCTTACATTATAATAGTAAATAGTAACTTTCTCAGATTTATTTAATAACCTTGCGTCAGTGTGCAACATTTGAAGAATTTTATGATTGAAATATATTGCTGACTATGTGAGTAATAATAAGTGGTGGGCACAGCTAACCGAAAAATTAGCTTCGATAACCGTTAACCCGCCAACTGAGAAGTTAGCTTTTATAAAGCTAACCGATAAATCGCCGAAATAATTAGCTGATTTCGCCGCTAACCGCTAACTTTCAGTATTTAAATTTAGCTTTGGCTTAATTTTTGAGGGGCTCTGAAACTTTGGAAAACAGAACTACAGAGCTGAACTTTTGATATGCCGTAGCATTGACAAGGGGCTTTCCAAAAAGGTGTAGCATGCCAAGATCAGATGATCATGATGTACATGAATAATTAAATAAACAAATGAAATTAAGGAGTAGTTGATATTCAACATACAGTTCATTAAAAGAATAAGAAAGCACTAAACGAATAAGAAACCTTATGAAATAAAAATACATGAACCCATTGCTATGTTCATTTTGTGAAAACTATTCCGAGACGCAGGAGGCATCATTCTTCTGCTCCATAAAAGATGGCCTTTACCTTCTTCCAGAGGTGGGCAGTAGCGCGCTACATGTAGCGGCAGCTACATTTTCAGTAGCAGTAGCGGTAGCGGCTCTACATTTAAGGCAATGTAGCGGTAGCGGTAGCGTCCGCTACATATTTAAGTAGCGATACGAGGTTTTGCCGCTACAGCGCTACCGCTACATTTATAGATAAAGCCTTTAGGTTTTACTCAAGGGGACCGGCTACCCTCCAACAAAACTTTTTTGTTTACAGACGGATCGTTTTGAAACTTGGGACACATATGTAAAACAGAAATCTAAGACCTTTTTGTTCATGTAAGTTTAAAAAAATGAAATAAAATTTTGAATTAATAGAAAACGGCAAATAAGGGGTACTCTAAAAAAGTATATAACTTTTGCAAATCACATGCTACTATGTCGAGACACATGTCATTCGATTTGTAACAACAATATCTAGCGACTGTAGAACCACGATTTTTTATTTTCCTCCTCGTTTTTTCGGGTCCTTCCCATTTTTACCTCCCCACCTTCCTCCCCCTCCCATATATAAGTCAAACCATGCACATATTAAAAAAAGCTTCTAGAAACGCTAGGTATATTGTTTTTACAAATCGAATGGTATGTCTCTCATTGCCGTAGCTTGAAAACTGTTGGAGTTATGATTTTTTTAAGATGGCGCTTTTTGGATTTTTAAATTGTTCAGGGGAGCCAAATAAAGAAAAATTCATTGAAAACAGAAGAATATGCCCAAAAAATGCCCAAATAGTCTTGATATTGTAGCCCAAGCTTTCCCATTGCCAATTATTTGCATTCAAGGTACCAGCACGCGTCTTTAGACCTATTTATGTTCAATTTAACGTAAATAATAGGCTATAAATGGGACTTTTTATATATAAATATATATATATATATAAATATTCATTTATCATAACTTTACAACTATGTAGCGCGCTACATTTTACTGTAGCGGTAGCGGTAGCGCCCGTTACAATCTAGTGGGTGTAGCGGTAGCGGTAGCGCCCGCTTCATTTAGAGCATGTAGCGGTAGCGGTAGCGCCGCTACATTTCCAAGTAGCGCTGCCCAGCTCTGCTTATATCACAACGAGCTCCCAGTCATGCCGTCCTTGCAAAGCGTAGTACCTCCATCACTCTACCCTCATCACATATTACTTCACTATATTAACATGTTATTACTGTACTGTTTTACTTTCTCACGCCGCGATCTATATTATTGTTTTAATTCCTCGTAGGGAAAAGCTAAGTAGCCTTAATATTTGGTGTCGATGATGAAATAAATATAAATTATGTGAATATTGATTGAAAGAGACCCTTACATGATTTATATACTATTCTGAGCTAAATTGTACGGTGTTATTTCCATATAAACCTTATAATAAGTGAAGAAAATAAAAAATTAGATTTTATTAAAAGATCAACACAGGAACGGTGACAGAAATAAGACTTCTTTCTTTTTTATTAACTCTAAAACAAAAAAATATTTACCATAACCTCTACTACAAATTAAATTTTGCAACCTCATTACGATAAATTTACCAACATAATTCTAATATTATAACGTTAGAGCCAACGCATTTTTTAAGTAAATTCATTTCCATATCCACAGCACCAGAACTTATTCCTGTAACCTCATCACAACACACTCATCACCAGGCACTTATTCATAAAACCTAGAGAATATAACCGTTAATTAAGCAATCATAGCTGCCGCATCACCACGCACTTATTCATAAAACCTAGATAATATAACCGTTAATTAAGGAATCATAGCTGCCGCATCTTGTGCCGCGTTCGTTGCTGCCTCGGCCCTTGCTGATGGCGACCATCCATGCCAAACTGCAGTAGCTACCGGCAGCATTTCCTATGGAACTCATTATTACAAATAAGACAATCCTTTATATCAAATTTCCATTATATTACTTCAACATTCGAGACCTTCAAAAGACTTGAATACAAATCTTGGGTGTTATCTCATTGTCGTTGCGTCTTGAGCAGATCGTGCATGTAAGATACTATATATACTACAGCATCTGAAGTACAATATAATGTTCTTACTGTGCGGCTAACAACCGAGCAATGATCGCACATTCTGGTATCGGGGAGATGTTGCTGTCGTTTTCGACCGCAATGGCTGCTTATGCGGACTGTTTTGCATTGTTCCTATCGAGATCTTGTTATTAGCTTGGTGATCAAGTGATGGGTTCTTTTCTTTTAACCGCGCGGTGAGGTATAATTGGGGAAAATATCTGCACATTTTTTGAACGAAAGAAACAAATGTAATAAAATTCTATGAATTGGCTGGTTAATGATTGGATATATATTAAGAATGTAATTAAAATGAAAAGCTATGGCAGACATTGGCAAATCGCGCGCAACCATTAAAAGTTCTGCAACAAATTCTGCTTAGATTATTTAATTTCGGATAAATTCATGGGAAATTTAATTATTTTATTTTTCGAAAGGATAGCAATTTTGCTCAATCTAACTTGATTCAGGATAGCGGGTTTCTCAATTGTCAGATATTATTTATTTCTTGCAACCTCCGTTTAACCTGATAGTCCTCCAGTAGGCCTACTAGACAACTGTGAATTAATACTCAATAATTACTGGTATATGCATGATGTACTCCCGCCGAAATTATTATTTTAATCGATAATTTGGCAGGAGAAGTTGCTCGTTCTCTAAAAAACGATAATCATGTAGTATTAAGTTATCAAACTTTATTACAGCTTGCTCACATTTTTTTCGGTCTGAGGTCAAAATATTTTGCATCTCGTGATAAAATCTTCAATTAACAGGTGATCCGCCCACAAAATCCCTCAGAATCAAACTTTTTATCAAGAAATTGAGGCTCCTCTCTTCTTTAGAACCTTAATGAGGAATTAATGAGCAAACCTTAACCCGTGGAGGACAGATTCTTAAAAGGGCTCAATATTTTCCAGCGAGTGATTTTTCGACCGCAAAGTCTGAACCCGGCGAGAAAATCTTCAAAAGATTTTCGAATTTAACGGACTATAACATTGATGAGGTTAATTTACCTGAACAGAGGTGAAGATTAGATTCAAGTTTCCCATAAAAGAACAACTTGATGGCAGTGAAGAGGCTTCTAAGAATAGTTCGGGGTATGCGTAGGCATGAACGGCTTCGATATTATTTAACGAGTAACGTCTTGTGAGTAATGAGAAGACTTTATGATAAAACTTAGGGAGTACAGAAATAATGAAGCTCATATTAGGGTATATAAAATTAAATAAAGTACCTACATATGAGTGCACGCTACAACAAATAAAGTTAGAATGATGACACAGAATGCTATTCAAACTTTATATATAGTAAGTAATAAATTCTCCTGAGGATGCAGAAATTGAAATATAGTTTATAATATGGTGAACAAAAGCGAATTTTCACTTGTATACGAAAACATGATTTAAAGTCAATAAATTCTTCGGATAATGTGGTAGCAGCATTAATCAAATACCATTATATATTATAGAGAATATGCTGGTTATAATATTTGTTCATTCTGTGCTCGTAGTTTTGGTCCATTACTCTAACTGTGTTTATAATCTACGACGCCACAGGCTCAATCCTCACACCAGCTCTACGCCCCTGCACTCCGGGCGAGAGTGGCTCGCTTCCTTCTCCGAGCCACTGTCTCACTTATGGCTACAGGATATACGCAAATTTTCTTAATAATATAATTATTGTAACTCAATATTTACTTTGCAATTTCATCGGTAGAGGTTTGAGGCTTCCCTTAAATACGATAATGAAACAATCAAAAGAATGATTAAATGAACAACAATAAATCGTGTATGCTCAAGAAATACTGATATAACTGACCATTGTACGCATTAAATACATTCTTTGTAGAGAATAATCACACATATGGAGCGACCAAATTGCATGCTCGTCTTTGCGGTGCAGATAGCAGTTTTAATGCTGAGCGTCTGTGGTCGCTTCTCCAGCGCAGTCAATGCTAAATAGCTGGCAGGGCATTTTTCTCTTCAGAGGTTCAGTATTTTTGGAGCGTCAGTTGCAGGCAGGCAGTAGCAATGACATGGTCGAATATCCTCCAAAATGCAGTGGCGAATCCCAGGCATTTTTAACTGAACAAAAACTTTTTTCCAACAGACGATGCTGTAGTTTATTTTTTGACGATTATAAATTGATATTGCCGCAAACTCCGTTACAAAGGAAAAGCCTTTTTTCAACTTTGTGGCCAGTAAAATATTCCGTACTCGTTTTCACGCGGCTTCACCGAAATCGTAAAAATGCGTTAGGATAACAAAATGGAAAGGCACGCTAGATCCGGAAGCCATGAAGGCTACCGTCCGCTTTACGAGTAACTGCACCTATTGAATTGTAATTGTTGGTACAACTGAACTGCACCCATGATTGTAGCTATTAGTTGCTAGTTTTCACCAAGAAATAACACCTGCAGTGACACTCTTTTGGTTGTTGGTGCTTTTTAGGTAGTGCAATTATTTAGCATAAATATTTTTAATCAGTTAAGGCAAATTTCGTTGTATTGTCTGTTGTGTGCTTGCATTTGATTGTGCCATTAAACCTGAAAATTTTACTACGCTGAATTAAGTTCGGAGTTACCTGAAACTTATCACGGTTATATTATTTATATACTAACACACAAAAGAATCTCGTGCATTGATCTAGGTTATATCTTCCATCACCACTAGCCCATGCCGCTTTGCGCCAAGAGAATAAAAGAGAGCACAATAAGAACTTTAAAGGTTCTCCCAGGTTCTTTGCTGATTTGATGGCACAATATTACGGAACAATTTCAGTAGCGCCCTACACGCAACTGGAAACCTTGATGGACACAGCGCCACTTATGTTGAGGTCAACCTCAAGCTCTCGATGAAGTGTTTCTTTTAGTCGTCACGCCTGGCACGGATCGACTGTGTCAAAATAAATGCAATGTTGTGGGTGAGCGGCAAAATTGTTTACCAAATAGTTAAATCATGATATGTTTTGTGGTTAATTTGGAAATGATCGGGAAACGACAGTACAAAAATCAAGATAGTGCGGCTACAATATTCCATAAATCATTACAAATTCAAATTTGCGATTATATCATCCTGCATTGGCGGTAAATTTCGAATAACTCTTTATTGGGAATTACCAATTAGCCAACTTACAGGAATTATTTTTCTACTGTGGAAATCTCATTTTGGAATTTAGGACACAATTATTCGATAGACAAAGAATATTTCTTGCTATTTGCCTGAACGATCACAGTTGTTCATCATGAATGCTAATTTCATTAGTGCATCAAAAACTTGAACTAATGGCGTCTGCTCAGAGAAGGCTGATCTCATGACACTGATGCTGCAATTAATGTAATTTTTGAAACGCGGAGACGCGCTGAATTTATTTGCTGCTGTTCCAGTCAATTAAGCCCAGCGATGGAAGTAGGTTACTGTGGATCACGAGACACGATACGGGTCAAATATTTGTTAGATTGTCATGAAAGAATTTGGTTGGAGTTGGGAATTAGAGGAGTTGGTAAAAAATCAGGTTTTGAAAAACAAAATGTCAGACTTGAAGAAATTTAAGATTAAATGAAATAGCTATCAGAAAGATTCATAAACAGACAATCAATGAATATGTTGCACATGAGAATTTTATTGCAATGAGTATGAAGAATTTAAGTTTGAATTGCATTGAAATTTTTATTATTTCCTGATAAAGATAGTCAGTGAATACAGGTACGGCGAAACGCTGCACTTCAAGTGCCAACAATTGGAACAGGCTTACGGTATCCTGAGATGAATAAGCTACACTGCCGTAGGCTGGATATTAATCGTTATGCATGAGGCCTACATCTGATGCAGCATGAAGGAGTTTTGATTCAGCTGTCTGCAGCAGATGTCCAGCATCTCCTCCATCTGTCACCTGACAACTGCAATATATTGACGTTCCAATCCAGCTTGTTGAGCCCAACGCAACACGTGCGGCGTTTTGGAGCATTGATTGTGTCTCTTGTGTGTTGTGTTATTTGGATAATGATATTTAGAGAACCTTTAGTTACCTCTTTCGGTAACACATAAAATGATGCCTGATAATGTAAATTTTAGAGAAAGAACAGTTATTGTAGAACGCGGCATAAAGCTTGGTCCATGAATGGTCCAGAGTTTAATGTCACGCCAAAATTCAAAGAAAGTATAGAGCGGCACGCCAGCTACGTACGACTGCAGCCTGTTTTACATATTTTGGTATCTATAAGAACAGGCAGGTTATTCCTTATGTTAAATGTCACGAAGTTATGAGACCACACATCCGTTACTAAAACTGGATTCTTGGAAGTCATGAACAAATGTATTCTGAATACTGCCAGAACAGCGCACTCAGAATTGGACAGATGCTGTCCAATTGGACAATTGGACAGTTTTCAAATTATGATAAGAGGAACATTTTCCGACAATATGCCCCAGCAGCCCAGTCTACGAATATTTGTCTCGTATGTTAACCATTTTATAACGATTGGGTGGAAAGTTTTATAAATTTTGTCATGTAGTTTGAGAAAAATTCTAGCATCGGCTATCATTCATTTGCAAATGTGATTGATGAATTTAGATCATTTAACTATCATAAACTAATATTCATTTCCAAGGTAAAATGGACTTGTAATAGTAGAAGTTTTCATCGTTTAATTGAACAAAGCTTACTTCTTCGCCTCATAAAGTTTTTGCAAAGGCATTTTATAAGTTTTACATTTTATTGGCCCTAAGAAAAGAAATTCAAGGACATCAATGGTTGAGAGGGATTAAAGCGAAATAAACATTTCAATCAGTATGAAAATGACCGAGGAACTGAAATGTATTCAATGAAAAACTTTTATGCATAAGTTGAAATTGCTTTGAAATTCGACGAGTGTATACGATTTGGCGGTTCAATTATATGTAGGTATGCAGTTTGTCCATGTTTGCTCGTAACTGAGTGTAAGGGAATTATTATTATTATGGAGTGTAAGGGAATCGGTAGCACAATATATTATTAAATATTTGTCTGGAAATTTTCAGTACATTATAAACCATTTCCATAATTAATCCATAATTGTATTCACTATTTCACCCATGATTGTACATTATTTACTTCTAGGCCTGAACCTACGTTTTTTTTGTTTGTGATCTAATAAAGGCATGAAAAAATTAAGTTTTGGGAATAATTTTAATCAAAAATTATTATGCAGAAACTGATTTATATTCAAATGTGTCTCGATCTTAAACTTTATTTGAAATATAATCCTTACGAGTTATAGTTATTTCTTTTTAAATAGCGAACTCGATCGCATCTCACGTTCCTCCCGTTACAAGTGATGGAACGATCAACTCCAGATCCGCTCCAGACCAGCTCTCGGTGGCTTCAGCAAGTTTTTGAAAAGTTGAAAAGTTTATCATGGGCTTTATAATTTTTACGCTCATCAGCAGCCAGAGCACGAGCGTCTATCTCTGAATCGATTACTCATTGTAGAATATTACTGGGATATCAGATGCTGCCATTAAATCGATGCTTGAAATATTTTAAACGATCTGTCATTCGTGGTCTACACAAGATGCTGGTGAATTAGCCCTGTTTTATTTATTAGTTTTAATACCAGTCAAATTCTGTCGCAAAAACTCTACACAATAATAATATAAATAAATATATTATATAAATTGGCCATTATGGAATAAATAATATAAGATAGAATCATCATGCCGCCTATAAACAGACCCCCTGAGCTCTGCCATCCCAGCAACTAATAAGGCTCAAGGCAATGATAAGTCATTTTAGCTCACTTCCCCCTGGCCCAAGAGTCCTCTCCATCGGTGAAGAGTCTACTAATAGTTTAAATAGGAATAGAATTACGGAAATAACACAAGTATTCTGACATCTGAAGAGTAAGATCAGTTCATTTACCATATGATAGAAGTCAATCTCCAATGTACGGGGATTGAATAATAACACAATTCAGTAGTAAGTGAGTAACAAATAGTAGTAACAAATTGACACTATTCAACATTACTCTACGCGCGATCTTGTTTAACCTGTTTTGTGTTCGCTGATTGGAACTACATTTTATTACACTCACCGAGCTGTAGTATTGAAAAAAATATAATAATTTAAAAACGCAGCAAATTATAATATCAACAGGATGGGGCGAACATGAATTTATTTTTACGGCCGACTTCTTCTCTAGAAATGCTGATCGATTCGACAAAATCAAAATAAATGGAATTGAAGATTTTGAATCCCTAATAAAGGTCTTTCAGTAAAAGTGAACATTTGAATGTATAAAATCCCGCAACTGAAATAGAAAGAGTATTTATGTATTAAGCATATATACGTGAATGTCTTTGTGTTTGTTAAAATTCGGTAGCCGTAAATATATAGGAGCTGTTCCGGTGCCTGTCGTGTCGGGATATTGCCTGTCAATAAAATTTTATTTTTAACAGTGGAATCAATAGTGACATTGAAAAAAGATGGAGGGGAGTTAGACTGGAAATGAAAATGTGTTTTTACTTTGGGAAATCCAAATTTTAATCATAAAAATAAATATACAAGTTTAATTTACATTTCAAACAGAGGAATTTATTTGGAGTTCAATGCAATAGTTGTGTTCGAATGGTTCTGTCTCCAATTAAGGCACCATCTGTTCAAATTGTAACTAGATATTTGATGACGAGATTCGGGATGACGAGAGTCAGAATAATTAAGTTGAATGAATGTGATATGAACGTAATGGCTAAAGTGCGTGTAAATTCTCATAGTTCTATTCATTGGTTAAACGGGCAAGTTTTGTGCGAGTGATCATTTTTGAGATGGTGAAAAAGTTTGATTGATGCTTACCTATACGTGAGGAGAAAAATTGTCCAGTGATTGACCTTCACGCTTCCTTTTATGGTTAAATACACTGTTCGGCAAGAAATCAAGCAAATTTACTAGAGTCGCCCTTATCTTTAAACACAATAAAATAATCCTCACCCCCTAATTTAGTTGTGACCCACAAAAAAAAAAAGATGGTGAAGTTTACAGCAATCCGGCCATTAATGCGTTTAATTGATTCATTTCAGTGTTGGATTCGTTCAACAATCTTTGGGGTTAGTGGTTTCTGTTATAGAAGAATAAAGATTAATTGAGTCTATCCGTCATAATGACCAAGAATAGCTATTAGTTCATAATTCAAAAATGAACAAATGAATTTAATGAAATGAATTTGATGGATGACGTCTTCTGAAAGTTGCACAAGATTCACCAACAGGCCAACTCAACTTGTGTGTGTGTGATTTCCTTCCAAAATTTATGATCTTTTTGATGTTGCTTTCACGACGATAATTACAACATGTTATGAGTATTGCAAGATTGTTGAGATTTTTTATTAGATCAGTAAGAAAAAGGAAAAAAATTTGCTGCCCACGAGAAAAAAAGTGTCGTGGTGATAAGAATAATTGCTCGACGACATCAAGTAAACCAGTTCGAGTATTTGCCTGGTCGCATCTCATACAGGAAACATTTCAACAGAAAATGCTGAGAAGAAGGAAAAATATAATAATGTGGGTAAAGATGCTGATGGCTGTATTGAGATCACCAAAGAAAAAAGGGGTAAAATCTCACTCTTGACCTTGTTACATGCAGCACTGAATAGAACCAAAATTTCAAATCTTCTGATTGTTTTCATTGTAGCAGTGATTGTCAAAGTTTTGAATATAATTGTGACGTCGCTCTGAGACGCTCGTCAGCTTCAACCCACACCCGTCAGCTACATCATCCATACCCGGCAGAACTTTATCATAGTCCACCTCAAACGACACTCCGTTTTCTTTGGGACAAACAAGCCCTCGCTTGGGACGCTCCGCAAACACCCAAGCTCCAGTCTGCCTTGCAGTGAGATAAAGTAAAAATTGCAAATGGAATTCATTTGGTTTGGGGCACAATTCGTTTGGACTCAATGAAATAAGTAATTAAGTTATACGCTCGCTCAAAATTTCGGTGGCAACTGCCAGCTGCGAGTAACTGTTGGATTAAACGAAGCACACAATGATTAAACGATTTAGTAACAATGTTTTTAACAACGTTACATCTATGGGAAAGATTTCTTTCGTAAGAACGATATTTCATTAGCAACGATATTCCGGTTATGTTTTCTGTTTTATTATGTGTTTAGTCAAAAATTGTTTTGTTACTTTTAATTTTGTGGAAGGAATATTTAAGCAAGATCGGAAAATAGTAATCCAAAAATAACTGGGTGACACGTGTGGTCTACATATAACAGAAATGAATTACAATTGCTGCAGACAAAAAGTTTTATGCTAACATTTTAATTATGAGTAAATTTTTTATTGCAAGCCATATATGAGACATTATTGACATTTTCGCACTCTATTTGAGGTTGTGCGACACATTTAAATGGTTGGTAGCGATTTATAAGGTGTGCATATCATACAATGAGGCTTCAAGATTGCTGGAGACTCGTTCAACATTAATTCCCGATGGTTAAGAAATCTTTCATGTAAAGTTTGCCTTAAAATAGGAGCGAAATTTTTGTTTCGCACGTGCCTATGATATCCCTTCATGGTCAATGCCTGCAACATGCGAGTGGTCATCGGAAGTCTATTACAAGAACATGGACTTCAGAGGAGTGCGTTGTGGAATTTGTTCGTTGTTGTCCCTGCAGCGGCGATGTTTGTGTTGGTTTGTCTTGCGTCTTCGGCGGCCCAAACCCTCTAAACCGATTAAGGCTTGATTGATTTCAGGAGGCGCTTCTATTTGCTGACAGGGAACTGTTTTTTCTTCAGATTTATGAGGTTTGATTCTGGAATTCCATCAAATTAGGATCATCGAAGCCCTCGGTGGAGATAAGAGAAAGTAAAAAGCTAGAGTTTGTTTAGTGACTCATCT
Source organism: Hyalella azteca (assembly GCF_000764305.2). Taxonomy (NCBI): domain Eukaryota; kingdom Metazoa; phylum Arthropoda; class Malacostraca; order Amphipoda; family Hyalellidae; genus Hyalella; species Hyalella azteca. The sequence goes on from NW_025933061.1 coordinate 27,837, forward strand.
AGCGATTCTGTATTGAGCTTGAGTCTTGATGAAAAAAAGAAAGAGAAAGACAACTTTATTTGACAGCTTCTCAAATTGAGTAAATAAATTTTTTCAACAATGTCCGAACTTTAGAGTCACACATTTTTCAACTTAAAGTTATCAACACCTCATCTGACTCTAGAAATTTTCATTCGCCTGAATATTTTTTAGTCAATTTGAGAACGGATTTAGGGCATGCGTGTTTAATCAATTCCTAAGATCTGTACGATTTTTTCAGTGGATATGCCATTTTTCCTATATCCCCAGGATATGTACGGTGTCAAAGTCACACGTAAAAATATATCAAATTATATTGAATTTGGTTCCTAAAAGTGAGTAAGTCGAAGCTAACAGCGTACTGTAAAATTAAGAGGAGCGTCTGGGTAAAAAAAACTTTTATTCATCTATCTTCCCATATATCTTTCGATTTGTTTTGCAAATATCTAGAGATTTTATAGATAATTTTTTCCAATATTCGCAAATTAAAATATACATTTTCTCCCTCACCTCGTTATTTCCTTATGGTTTGGCAATTTATAATTCAAACAGTATATAAATCAGACAAAAAGGCTTCTAGAGTCGCTATATCTTCTCTATACGAATCGAATGATATGTCTCTCACAACTCTCAATGCTGTAGGTCGAAAATCACAGGAGGAGATAGATTTTTAGGATGCGTATTTTGGAAATTTCATTTGTTAACGTGATCCAAATAAATACAATTGATTGAAAACAAATTTATATTCTAAAAAAATGCTTGATGCTGTATCCCCAGCTCCTCCCTCGCCTATCACTCATATTGAGCACCATCGTGCTTATTGTTGTCCAGTTTAACGCGTATAATAATCTACGTATGCATTTTTCGTAAACTCTATTTTAGTAAAATATTATCATACGTATACTAGTCATTTTATACAAATTAGAAACTGCCTCACGCAAAAATCACAGCACGCTCAGGCAGTTTGTGGTACTAGACGAGCCTTATCTACAGCTTCAGAATTATCAAAAAAATTAGTTTAATTAACGTGAGTAATAATCTATAACTCCTGCTAAGGAATAGCAACAATTTAAATAAATCAGTAATTATCAATTTTGGCTTAACAATCTTTCCATTTTGACTAAGAGCTTTTCTTTTTTCGGTTTTGTAAACATCCAGGATTTATTCGTTCACGTTTTAGAGTATAGCTATAGTGGACTTCACGGCGCAGCGCAATTGTAAATAACCAGAGTCTGAAATACAAGTGCGTAAACTCGGTGCCTTTTATGCATACTAAACCTGCAAGCAGTGCTCGAGTTGCAACAGACGGGGAGCGCAGCCGTGCACCACCAATTTTGTGCACCAATAAGCCCTGAATCGAACGCCTTGGATATCTCCGGACATCCACCAATCAGCCGTGAACCACTCGGCTTTGTCTTCCTCCGGCCTCGCATAGAACCTGCCGTGCACCACCAGGCCGCGGATCGAATCTGACTTCCAGACATCGTTAAATTACGTAATTTTACGTTCACCGCATCTGAGGTTGGGTTTCAGATAGCATAGTTCTGTTCCAAAATTTATCGTCTTTCGACAAGTGGCCGTTCGACCGAGGGCTGGTTCGACCTACGGCCTAGAGACGGACGGCTTCAAGTGATGAAGGCGACGTTCCGGAAGGCGGGAATCATGATGGTCCATTACATCCGGGGCAGTAGTGGTCTTCTACAGGCGACCCCCCAGACTTTACCTCTAAGTTTCTGCATGCAGTGAATGCTGAAACAACTAAGGATGTAATTTGGACTAATGCTCGATAAACCCCTGCTTCCTTAAGTGGCGTATTTTTTAACGAATAACTAGATTTCGCGCACCAGGTTCGGCAAAAAACGAATGAAAAATTTCTTGTTTTAGTAAAATAACCAGGATTAGTAAACTTCGAAAAAAGTTTTCATGCGCTCTCCAGGGTATTCTGCTCTGAGAAGATACTGAATTATTTAAATGCTATACATTAGACGGGAAGCTGAGGGGAATTGAAACTTGCTTGCAGCTTTTAGCAAACTATGAACTTCTAATTTCTTCAAATTCTAGTGGTAAAAATTTAGCATGTTTGTTTCATCCGCAATTATGACGATAGTAAGTTATTTTGCATTCCATTTCGGGGTTTAATGGGAAGTGAAATAAATTCTATACTTATACGTTAATGAATAATTTGAACGAGGATCATGCATGAAAGAGTCCGGAATATACTTTAAAAATAATGCTGAAAATAACCAAGATTGAACCGAATAGTAAATATGTCATAGAAAAGATGTGACAGAATTGCGGCGAATTACGTGGTCTGACAAAAATATTTCCTGTAATTTATTTCCTGTTTTAATTCGTAAAAATTAGGAGACCATGTATTCGATCGTTATTAACATAGTTGGTCCTGAAATATAAACTATATGCGATAATCTACACAAATTAATTTATAACCGTTTTTTATAAGGGAGGAAACGATTTTTAAATATTTTCAAGTTCACGGCAGTTGTTTGCCAGATCTCATTACAGCTGCCGCCCTTTGCCTGGTCGGACGAAAACACAAGCATTAATAGGATTCCTTGTATGGATACGAGCGCAGTGGATTACACGGTGGTAAACAGGACCACCCATCAGAGATGATATTCAGAACCACCCATCACCCATCAGGGATGATATTCAGAACCACCCATCACCCATCAGGGATGATATTCAAGCCACCCATCACCCATCAGGGATGATATTCAAGCCACCCATCACCCATCAGGGATGATATTCAAGCCACCCATCACCATCAGGGATGATATTCAAGCCACCCATCACCCTTCAGGGATGATATTCAAGCCACCCATCACCCATCAGGGATGATATTCAAGCCACCCATCACCCATCAGGGATGATATTCAAGCCACCCATCACCCATCAGGGATGATATTCAAGCCGCCCATCACCCATCATTATCACCGTCTTGTCCTGCTAGTCAGATGGACAACTCGCTCTCGCCCGCGGCTGTCTGGTGATATCCGCTACGCCGGCAGTTTTGTTGAGTGTAATCTTGGTATTAATTTCAAAGTGAGTATATATATGGATGCTTGATTCTATGTAATTATTCTCACTGAGCAAAATCACTGTGTGACTAACGCTCAGTGAATATATTATAGAGTAAATTATTTGGATTGTGTTTCAAATGAATTTATTACCTAATTTATTACCATCCTTTGCGTGTTGATTTTAGTGATGTGCCTTTTATTTAATTAGTGCGATTTTATATAGTATAACAAAGCAAATTAAACAGTTACATGTTTACTACTTTAAATTCGAGAATTGTGCTTCGACAATTCTAGCTCCGAGAGGGAAGTGAGTCCAATTCATTTTGAAATTGATTTTAGTTAGTTTTAAATATACGGGCAAGTACGACATAAAATTTCTTGCCTTCCTTATTTTAAATATTTGAGGATGCTTAACGCTGTTTGATTTGAAATATTAAGCTGAGGGATACCTGGTAATGAGACTGGGCAGACGTATATGCAAACAATTATCAATTCAAGAAACATAACGGCTGTGAAGCAGTAGAATAATTGATCCAAGGTAAGGTTTATTTAGTGTTTTTTTTTTTAATTTAAAATATATTTAACTGGGGCGAGTATTTGTAACAGAGTAATATGCTGTTAACTTTTATGGGACCGGGTTTCATCTCTGGGGGATGCAATATACGATATTGAAACATTTCTCACAATCACGGCGCTTCTAAAGATCATCTTAGATTTTCTGACGCAATAAATGTTATGGGGAGTTCCATGCTTTTCGACTTAAGAACATTTCGAGCAGATGGGAGGATAAAATGCAAATGTGCCATGAACCCGAAAGCTTTATTTTCTCTTTTGCTTCTTCATATAATTTCAAATTATTTGAAGCGTCACTCACCTCGGTGGTACAAATTACAGCAACAGAGTCACTAGCGACGCGGTCTCCGAGTAACTAATTTTGTTTAATTTTGTGAATAATATCCTCTGTCGAGTTTCTTGGTATTATTTTAATTGGTTTGTCCAGAGAGGTGCGATGAATTTCGAATGCGTAAGCGTTAAGTGTGCCAAATAAAAAAAACTCCGACTCTAGACATATTGGAAAGTTAGGGAGGACCTGCGAACACGGACGTTAACTGACATAAAAAGTATGTTTTTTCGCACAAAAATGAGTGTTTTTTCGCGCAAAAAGAGTGTTTTTCTTTTTGCTTCCGTTCAATGAAGTTTCCAAAATCATATCTGTAACATATGAGTACGCGTAACGTAATGGACAGCTATTTTGATCGCATTAACATATATAATGGAATAGATTGGCAGCGCTTCCTATCACGGCAATCCCTGACTGAGAATAGTGAACAACAGAGACGGACTCGGTCTCTTTTGTGGGGCTGTCAGCGGCCGGTAGTAGATGACACAAGTGTCACTTTATACGCTGGGCTCACCATTATCCCACTATCACAGCATCGATGGCCAAGTTTTCTGTCGATGCTCCTGCATCCATTTCTGGTCCCGGAAACGAAGGAAACGGCTTTATCTTTACTGAACTATTTTGTCTGCGCTATTTTCTTAGGCAAAATATATCGCTTCTTTTGGCCAAATATCACTGAAAATTTGCTTTTGTAATGCTCCAAGCATTAAGAGGAAATTCTTATGTTCTTGATACACGAGTCATCTTCTCTTGCTTACGTCACGAGATGTGGTCCGGTGTTGCTCATCAGAATTATTACAGGGATTCTTGGCTACCGACGACGACTGCGCGGGGAGTTTCTGTTAATTAAGCCGCGCAGAGGGAAAAATTGGCGTCCGAACTACCACGTGCAGCTGCTGCGACGATGTCCCTTGGCTTTCTCTGAAGAACAAGGGAAACTTCCCCGTAAATATTGCGAGCTTTGATGCCGGGCGCGAGAAGAAAGAGTTGTATTGTAACGTCAGGAAGAAAGAGCATTACGTTCGTCTTATGCATAAAAACGGAATAAATTGCATCGTTTGGAGCAGGAAAGAAACTTACGCTCAGCTTTTGTGTACGTGTGATTGTTCACGGAGGGCTTTTGAAGTACAAACTTCTGTAGTCCAAACAAAAGGGACATTATCTAATACCTAGCTTTTTTGTACTAATCAATCGATCCTGAGAATTGCCAGTGAGCGATAAAGAGTTGTATGATTAATTTTATTTTCTGTTTTTATAAAAATGGATTATGAATCACAAAAAATTAGGTCAGACTTCGAGATTATTTATAAGGCAAGCAAGTTCCCTCCTCTGAAGAGTCTAAATTATTCAGGGTTTCTATTCCCTAGTTCCCACTCGTCTAAAATAAAATGTTTCCCTTGTCAACATATGTTACTGGCTATTCATGCATTCGTCTTGCCGGCAGATCGTGTTGAGAAAATCCCTCTGTAGTCGCACGGAATAACGGAATCTGGGAGCGTCGTGGGTTCTCCCAGGCTGGAATAATGTGTGGTTATTCACTATACGACAAATATCTCGTTTCTCTCGTACCTGGCGGGCAGTTTACTTTACTTACACCTGCCTGTTATCATTAACAATGTAGATGGGACGCCTCACATTGCATTTCATCAATTGCAACGCTGAATGCATCCAAAATCTCGTGTCAAGTTCCAGACCTTTTCCGGCCTGCATGTGCACTTCCAGCTCCGACAGTCGGGTAGTTATGAAATCTGATGAGAGTAACAACACAGTCTGTTTATTCTGGCATTCTTCGTCTTCTGGAAGCAAATTAATAGTTTTAATTTTGTCGAGGGCAGGAGGATCGCCCCGGAGAAGGCTGTTAAGTGAAGCTGTGGTGTTGGGAAGGAATTTGCATCTGCTGTTCGAGTTGCGAGTCTGAGTGCAATTTATTTAATCTCGTTTATGCTGAGGCAGCTTTTGATGCGTCCACAATCTATTAGAATGTAGCATACGGTTTCTATCCAAGCTGCATATATCACTGATAGCGAATTTAGTTGAGAAAATGTGATTCGCTTTGAAAACTTGATTGATGAAAAAATGTAAACTCGTTTATATCATTTTCTACAATTTTTGTAAATTTTAAAATTTATTTTCTAAAATGCTTTGAGAAGAGGGAAAGAAGAAATTTATTTCTTGGCCGGAAGTCTTTGATGGAGGCATGATGCCAAACTTGTTTACAGGGGCAACGTTTGTCCCGAAGTTATATAGTAGTGTAGGTTTTAGTGTATAGTTATAGTGTAGGTTTTTAACCTACAGTATAGAGACTAAATGATTATTATTGTACCTATACGATAAGAAGAGAATTTTCAAGCTCGATGCCCCTATTGTCACTATGATGACGAGCAGACAAATTCGATGCAATGGAAAATAATAATCTTGAAAACTCCTCAGCAATCTGCATCGGTCTGTTGGCTGACATCAACCAGGCTTTTGAAACATGTATGATAGAATTCATTCGATCTATTGTATGTTAAAATAGATTATGATTGTAGTGGAGAGATTTATCTATGTTTGAATATCATAATTACTTTATGAAAAATAGCATTATGGAAAAAAACATGGCATTCTACTGCCACAGCAGGACAAGGAAGAAACCTGTGTACGGAGACGACATTATTGGCTGGCGTTGCTGGGCTGTAGCCGCAATATGTCCACGCGAGGCCACAGAGGATAACGAGCGCTGCGCTCCTTCTCAGTGAAAAACAACAGCAAATTCATTTCAATATTCATCCAATATATTTCATCAAGATACCGATCAAAGGAGCTAAATTTCTTAATCGTGACTATCGTCAGGTTTGTCTCTCTAAGTGTTATTGATAATTCAGTAATTTCAGCAATTTAGGCAAAAATTCAGAATTTTCCGCACGAAGTTGATACTAAGTTCATTCACTTCTTGTAATAGGACAATTTATGGGTTGCTTGGCGTTAAGTCTCTAATTACACCTTCAATGTTAATGACACAGATTACGCCATTAACCCATTTTTACTTTTCCTCATGAACGATGATAATGTATCGACGAATTAAGCATCAATCGACTTCTATTAAAAACTTCTTGCACGCTAAAGTTTTATGCTTGATAGTATTTAAAAATTTTTATGTAGTTTAATCGACCTGTTTAAATATTTCAACGAAGATACCTTCGAGAGTCTCTTGGATTCCATAGTTCTGATCGATATTATTAAAAGAGAAATGATTTAGAGCAGAAATATGGAACAACCTATACACCGTAGGATATATGGATTATGGAACAACCGTAGCATTTCCGGTGGCACTGAAGACCGAGAAATCCCAGTCTTCCGGCATTACCAGGCCACTTTGCTTCTCAGATTTTTCTTAAACATGAGCTTGATAAAGAGCAGAATGCCTTATGAATATTCCGCCACTGTCGGTTCATTGCTTTGCTACTTGGCATTTTGTTGCATCCTGAACCATAAGACCTTCTTGCAAAAATCTGAAACTATAATTCTGATTTGATCCAACATTATTTCAAGGTTAGACATTTCACTTTAGATCACTCATCACAATTTCATTTCTGTTTCCATTGTATTATTTGAGGAAGATACAGATTTGTTGTTAATAGATCTCGGTTAAAAAACCATAAAGAAGTATGACAATTTTTCACTTGTATTCCAAGACTGCAATCTATCAAGCAGCATTTCTTTTGCTGGCGCTTTCAGACACTCGGGAAGACCTGAATGCGCAGGCTAATCTCGCAGCGTTGTGACTAAAAAAGAAAGCTTCATATCGCTAAGAAACGAAAGTTGGTACGCATCTATCCTCAGCTGGGCCAGCTGATGTCTTCTGTTGGGCAAGCTGATGCGAGATGTTGTTGCTTGCTTCTTGCTGATGGCAGTGGTGCAGAGGAGGACGATCATGCATTGTGTCACTGTGCCCAGGAACACGGCCAGTCGTCTAAAATGAATAAAGGAATAAAGTCACAAGGGTGAACTACCCACCTGTCACCTACTTAGAGCGCTTAGCAGAGTTTCGGCCACGGAAACTAAATTTTCCCGCAGAGATAGAACTCGGACCGTAGTTCTGTTAATTAATCAATTTCATTCCTCAGCCCGTACACGTGGCTGCAAATACTTTCGAAAAAATTCTATCAATCACCCGGAAATTCCATCAACAGTAATTATAAAGTTTCTAAATGATAAAATTATATCATAATGCATGTTACTATTTCCCTAATTATTGTCATTGAAAATTATTCTTAACAATGTTTTCATGCGATTAAAAAAGTATTAATCTACGAACAAAGTGTGACACATGTACATAATTCAAATGATAACTCTATAAGTTAGCATTTATGTTGCAAGAATTAGATTAACTTTCAGGGGCGGGGGTAATTTTGATCTTTTTATCATTGTTCATACTGCTGGAATACGCTCTCTCTTTGTTTTAATCTGGATCTTTATTTTACTTTCATTAACACACATATGTAAACATAGCATAAATTACCATTCAGTGCTGCATCATGGATACCATCACATTTGTTCAGCTCCCAAGGCCTCTGCGTGTTCGAAACTATGGTGTCTCCAATTGACGACACGGTCAATAATACGTTTATTTAGTACGTATATGAGAGAGTTTGGCATTGTTACGATTGTTGATCAGTATACAGTATACTAAATCTCGAACATGATCTTGGTGATTGTTAGCCTTTATGTAACTTTTCATATATGCTGCCGTGAGCAATCCATGATTGGTCGTCGCTCTGTAGTGATTGGTTGTCGTCTCCAGTCTCAATAGCTCTTCTGATACTCTTATTTTAGGTTTAGAGTTATTCAATTTTTTCAATTCAATTTTTAAAATTCTTTCATATTATTTAAATATTTTATTAGGTTTTACAGGAATGATGATGCAGTTACCTCCCAGGACCGTGACTTAAACTATCGGCATTTTTTAAATTTTCTGCGCATCTGATGGGCACGAGATTAATGTTCTTTATGCTGCTTTGAAGGTTGCAAATAAAGGAAAAATATAACGTGCTATTAAATTGTAAGAAATTATTATTGAATATTTAAAAATTTAAATTTTCAAACATATATGTCAGTGAAAAGTACATGCAATTTCTTCAGAAACTTTCAATTAAAGTGTATTTTCATATAAAGATTAAACCGTAGAGTAGATTATTTATAATATTCTTCTACAAGATATTTTGCCCCTGCCATCATCAGTTCCTGTGTTTCCGTCCTTTAAAAAAGCGTTCAACTTCCCAACCGCTGCCGATTTCACGCGTGGAAATTGGCCTGACAAACACAGATAAAGTTCCTACCATTGTTGTTATTTTCATGATTCTCAACTCAAGATTTGACTCAAATTCTGTTGTGAAAAACAAATTATTACTCAAATCAAATTCGTTATTCGTGTCGAACATTACCTTTTTATATATACCTGCCGCAAGCGTTCAACTGGCCGCCTCTTCACTGGCAAAAGCCGCCTCTTCACTGGCACATAAATCTATCAAAGTTATGTGAGGAACAGTTGACGCATTCACTATCTCTTCACTGGAGCATAAACCTGTCCAGTTATGCTAGGAAGAGTTGAGCCAACCAAAGGAATCAGTGGAGTTCAGTCACAGTTACATCCGACGAAGACTCGGAGACGGAGGACGACGAAGGCGGCGCATCAGCGTGACCGGGGTCTAGGAAGTCCCGAACTCATCATAAGGTCATATAAGGTCGTTGCTCTGTAGTGATTGGTCGTCGTCTCCAGTCTCAATAGTTCTTCTGATACTCTCATTTTAGGTTTAGAGTTATTCAATTTTTTCAATTCAATTTTTAAACTTCTTTCATATTATTTCAATATTTTATTAGGTTTTACACTAATGATGTTGCAGTTATCTCCTTGGAACTTGACCTAAATATTTCAGCGTTTATCAATTTTTCTCCGCATCTGATTCGCAAGTGATTAATGTTATTTATACAGCTTAGAAGGCTGCAAATGAAGGAAAATATAGCATGCTCCTAAATTGTAAAAATCAATATTAAATTTCAAAAAAATAAAGTTTTAAACAAATATGTCACTGAAAATTACATTCAATTTATTCAGAAATTATCAATTAAAGTGTATTTTCATATAAAGATTAAACCATAGAGTAGATTCTTTATAATATTCTTCTCCAAGATATTTTGCCCCTGCCATCATCAGCTCCTGAGTTTCCGTCCATTAAAAAAGCGTTCAACTTCCCCAACCGCTGCCGATTTCACGCGTGGAAATTGGCCTGACAAACACAGATAAAGTTCCTACCATTGTTGTTATTTTCTTGATTCTCAACTCAAGATTTGACTCAAATTCTGTTGTGAAAAACAAATTATTACTCAAATCAAATTCGTTATTCGTGTCGAACATTAACTTTTTATATATACCTGCCGCAAGCTTTCAGGAAAACCTCATTACAGAGGCGACTTTTTTTAGAGAGCAGAAGAACAAAATCGACGAACAGTTTTTTCGCGCTCATTTGTCCGAAAGTTGAACGATTTTCATACGTCGTGTGTCATGCACTGATGGCGGGAGTTTGCGTTAGAGAGGAAAAGTATACAATCCTAATAATTTCGTAATTACATGACAGCGGGGATTTCTGGGACAATCGGAGATAATAAGTCTTCGATGCCATCGTTTTGAAAAAAATTTTTAAGGACATTTTTTTTACATTGTCAAAATTAAATGATTTTCAAAGTTAAAATCATTAAAACAATCAGCTTGATGCTCTGAACATTGGTAAAAACTTTTTTGGATGAATTTATTGAACGTGCTGAAGGACCATTGGGGTCTATAATGGGATTAGTTCTGACACGTTTATGTTGATATTAGGTCTGACATGGGATGACTCTAAGTCGGCAAAAAATTGTAATATCCCATTTTGCATATGCATTATAGCGGCCATGAGAATATGAACAAAAACAATGACTTGCGCGCTGGTGCTGAACAATGAAAAAGAAATAGCTTGTGCAAACCTCTTTAAATTTGTCGTTGAACGTTCTGCTTTCGTCAATAGTTTGAGACATACAAACACAAATGCTGCACAGCGGTCAGAGGGATAACATATACAGGTCGCTCAAAATATCCTGATTTATATTAAGCTATTCGTCTTGCCGGATACTGGTCTAAGGACTCTTTGACACGTCATAGCAATTTCCTTCCTTGTTTCTGTGGCTCCTTACTCACTTTTGTAGCCTTGGAAAATGTTCAACTTTCTTTCATGTGCAGTGAATCGATTTTTAATCAATTGAACTGTGTATTGGTGAAATGCTATCGTGATGCGCAGCACCGCTTCAGATTTACAGTATTTGAGCAATGTGACGTACCGAATTGTGGTCTTACACTGCAAATTTAACGTACACACTCTGCAATAAATGTCACACTGAGCCACTTATGCTGAGTCCAATTCAGTCTTACCCTAAAATGACATGGTTTCAGTTCCATTACCCGACCTTTGTTCAAAAACTTGGGTTATGGCGAGCAAATCTACCCCAAATTTCTGAAAATTTTCTCCAATGGTTTACTTAAAAGTTTAAATTGGAAACGAACGAAGCCGGTTAGAATGGTTATGCATGGAAAAACGATGACAAAATGCGCAAAATTACAACACAAGTAGATAGACACTTCATCGATGCAGCATTTGAACTGTGTTCGTGCAGATAGCGATCGACATCAACTTACAACAACGTACTCTCTGTAGTCTGTAAGAAAGCTAAATTAATGCAGCCGACCATGAAAAAACATCATATTTCAGAAGTCGACAAATTGGTACGTGGATAGACTTCGTTATGTAATAATGTAATAATCAGGTATACCTCAGACATAGGCTTGACGCAAGGCCGAATGCCAGGAAATCGAAACAAATCGCATTACAAGACGCTTTTTAGACTGAAACATCATTGGCTCGTAGAATCAGCTAAGAGACACGGAACAACAACTAAATGAAAACAGTTTCTTCGAGGTCGTCAAATGCAGGATTGCGTGCTAAGGTTCCAGCTTAAATCTTCACATTTCGTAGCGAAACCTAAAGGTTTTAGCCTGAGTTTGGGAGCAAACATTTTGTTTGTACTGACGCAATGAGATTTAATTCGTTTCAGTGAGGAACTCAAATTCAACTTGCTTGAACCAGTGTGTTGATATATGGGATGATTACTTCTTAGGCTTTTGGCCCTTTCATCCGTATGCATGAAAAAATAATTGCTGAGGCATGCAAAAAGCTTCAATGATCAGCACGTTGGGCCAAACATGCGCACAAACTCTTCTTATTCACGCATTTGGCCGCAGGATAAGGTCACAATGCAAGGAAGCCGACGGCCCTTTTATAGATGCCTAAATTGCTTTGGATTAACCTGATCCTAAAAGGAAATTCAAGGAACAATGTAGACGTTGTGAAACATCGTCAAGGCCACAATATCCCTCTTATTTTATACCTACGATTTATTTTTTTTTTTATAGATATTTAACAATTAAGTACCCTTTTCCCGAATTATAACCAAATGTAATTTTTGGGGCAATTTTGGCTATATTTTTCCACCATTTTCAATGTTATAAGGGATCAAAATAGATTTCAATCAAGATTTTTATAGCCACACATGCAAATATAAAAATAATGTTACCGGCAATCGGTGCCAAGGTTATTTATTTAGCGAATTTAGTATATTGTTTAAGAAGGTCGTATTAGAAAACATTTCTAAAGAAGAAGGTGGCTCATTTCATATTTGCTTTCCCGAGAAAAGGCATTCAGTTTTAGATCAGAGTGAAGCTTGTTCAATTGAAGTAAACTACCTACGCATTGCGGGAGCTTAATTAACTGCGTATACTATTGCCTCTGAAATTCTGAGAAAGATTACTTTCTTTTCTGTACACTGATGAGCCTTCCTAGATAACATGGATTTCAAAGCTTTAATATTAGCCTTCAATACTTACGCGTGAATAATTAAAATAGTTTCGCTTCTTATTTTGTTGAAATGAAGAACTCAAACTTACGTAAAACCAAAGAGGAAGGATAATCTAGTGCTTTCTAGGAATTAGAATGTAATGACCTTTCGTGCCGAGGTTAATTAATGATCGAGTTAACACAATTATTTTAATTTTAATGAAAAGTGAACACTTAAATTAAGAACATTGAACAAGTTAACGTGAACATATGGGCATCGTTATAGGGTACAGATCTATCTTCTTTCATAATCTAAGGCACAGCACTGTAGAGGTTCCTCACAACACAGTAACAGACTATACAAGCACAACACTGAATCGTCGGGTAATTCCCTACTAGATATCGTATATAGTATCAACACACCAAATAAATACAATATTGATAAATATCGACAGTTACACATACCTCTGTAGTTGTCTGAATTCACTAAACTAGTCCTTGCTTTGGTCCCACAAGTCGATCAGCTCTGAATTCTTACACTGCTATGGGATCGTCAACACCATAACTTATTTTAAGTCCCACACATTAGTTACTATTGTTCTTATTCTCCCTCCGTTTCCACAGTACACCTGAATATTCAGCTAAGATCCCTACATAGAAGAACTTCTACAAAGCAGGGTCGGATTAAACAGTTAAGACACAAATTTTGTATTAGTAGTTCTCTGAAGAAGCAATGTTAAGATGAGTTAATTATTTATGTCTTCATGGATGAGCGTTATTACATTAAATATGAAATCGATTTGCATCCATAATCCATATATTTACACATAATCTACGAATAATAATTTGAACATATGACACATCTCGACGAATTAAATCTAATTTTTAAACAGAAATAATTTAATTATTTAATCATCGTCAAAGGTAATTCGCGTAACTCGAGCTGGAGTATTTGAACAGTTCCACACGGATACGACTATGCTCGAAACATCTTACTAATATACTTTTAAATATTTCATTTTTGATTAAAAATCTTTAATTTATTTTCTCTTGAGTAAAATTCTCAATTGTAAGTGTATTTTTTCGCCCCAAAAGTTTGTCTTTCAGAGCAATGAGGTGAATATCGAATTAAATTCAGGAGCGTTCGAAAGATCTTGGTTCGGTGCAATGAAAATTATAAATTTTACACGATATTTTTTCAACGCAAATTGGATCGGCGTCCCATATTTCAATAAAAATCCGGTGCCTTAATTACCGCGATACCAGAGTTCTGAATCCTAAATTAAAGAATGAATTTAAAATAAGTTGCATGTACGGAAAAACAAGCAAAAATAAACCTTAATTGAAAAAAATGTTATATATGTCTTCATATCGTGAATGACATCGTAGTTTAAATTTCTTGAAAACTTTTCGCAGTGAGTGTGTTAGATGCAAGTGTTCTGTTTATCGTCGAACAGCAACAATGAGTGAAATAACTCTAATTAAACCAAACTTTTGTCAATAGTTTATCATAACTTAAATTACTGTTCAATGAAAGAGTCTAAGGAATATGAAATTAGATAAATTGTATAATTCCTAGTTCTTTTACTGTAATAAAAACTTTCATTTACTTATTTTGTTAAAAAATAAAATGGCAAGAATTTTCATTGACTATTGAATTTATTTGAAAAAATTGAAATCCTCGTGTCCTCTGTCGGGTCTGTAGCTGGGTCTAGGTAGTTTAAGCTTCGCCTTCACAGGCTTTCATATTTAATCTTTGATTTGTAAATCAGTCATGCAATCACATTAGGCGTTGGTGGCGCTCTTAACATCAGCGCTGAATGCTTTGACTCAAGTTATCGATGTCATTACGAAGGCGTCGCATTGATCAGAGTAAGTCGTTACCTGGGTTAAGGGGGAACTCCAGGCCTCAATGGCCTTTATGATGCGAACGGTTCGCGCTTGTAAACAGGGCTCCTGGATCGTTATAAATCGTGCTTAGATCTTAGATTATTTGTGAAATTACTGACGCTAGATTATTACTTATGGGTATTTATAGAAGCAGTGTCAATGCATTTCAAGATGGAGAAGATGGAGGCATATTTCCCTGCGTACAGATGTGTCTTGTGCTGTAACAATTCTTTCTCTCTATTTTAGAGAGGGGTTGTTGTTGTTGTTGTAATTGCCCATCCTGGTAGTGGCGACTAGGGAGGGGGGGTGATAGGTCAGTTTTTCCGGGCACTCGGTACCACTGGTAGTTCTACGACCATCACTGGCTCGCTGACCCGCCAGAACCATTTGATTGCATTACACAACACCCTGGACAAGCCAGGTACTAATTTTATCAACCAGAGTTGGATGAATGGCTGAGTTGACCATGAGCTGAGCTTCCCGGAAGAACTTGTCCTCAGTGGGACTCGAACCCGGGCGCTGGGTGCGAGAGACAGAGTCTCTCACCACTGCACCACCGCAGCACCACAGAGGGGTAACAGCTCTTGGTCGTCATCACATTAAGGATTCTCCACTCATTGTCATTTAGAAATTCATGATAATAATCTCTCACCTTAAAATATTTAGGAAACTTCATATGATTGCAATCAAGAGTAATTACGCGAAAACGCTATTAAACTAAAACAAAGTTGTTCCTAAATAAGCCAGTCAACGAATAGAAGCAAAAAAAATAATAATAAAGAATCGCCAAATATTGTTCAGTGAATCATTCGCCTAAACTAACATGTATTAGTATAGGATGGCAAAATAGGTTTTTATAAACATCTTTGATAGACGACCTGCGAATGTTCTTGTTAATAATGCTCACGGCTCCGAAATTGAGCTTTCGCCTCAGTTGCCATCTTCAGACCAAGTAACCACCTGAGGGAGGCTCACAACGAGACCATCACTCGCAAGGTGCTAGAAAAATGCACCAGCATCTTCATGCGATGCCTTGATGACAATCTACTGATGACAACTGATGCCCTCATCAAGGATATAGGACTCCAGCTATCTACATTTAAACTAACGGATTTGTCCGAACTTTAAGAATCTTTTCGGATTAATACTGTAACGCTTTCCGTTGGTTCTCCACGCCAGATATAACAATTATATAGGTAACAGATTACGGACTGCGATAAATAACTTTATTAAAGTTGCAACAATCCGTATGTACACTTAAGATATAGATCAGAGGGAGACGCCTGAAGAGGATGGCAGCTTAGAGTCAACAACACTATACCCAATCGAAATTTTGGGGGTGATAAGCTTCTGAATCAAAGACGCCTTTAGCTCGCCCAGCTCGTAAATTAGCGGCTCTATCCTCTTTACGCGCTGGTTGAACGAGCGAAATAAGCGTCTGATTAGCATCCGGTCATAGACCGAGTGAGCTTGGGGCGATCGTGGGGCGCGCTTATTTGGCAACTGATAGCTTCGGTGCGGACACGGCCGAATCTGAAAAAAATGCGGTAAAAATTACTCCTTCTTTCTCCCCGAAAGCTGGCTGAATCTAAATCAATCAATTTCACTTCTGCAAATAAGCAACAATAAGTTCAGATAATTATAATGATAATAATATTAATAATAATAATAATAATAATAATAACAACAATAATAATATTAATAATAATAATAATAATAATAATAATAATAATAGAAACAATAATNCTCATAACACGCACCGAGTAACGTGACTCACTCATAACACGCACCGAGTAACGTGACTCACTCATAACACGCACCGAGTAACGTGACTCACTCATATCACGCACCGAGTAACGTGACTCACTCATATCACGCACCGAGTAACGTGACGCACTCATAACACGCACTGAGTGACATGACAAATGCAACGTTCACTGAGCTACGTCGGTATCGCGAATGCAGCAACAGAGTCCTAGCGTCCAGAACACTTAAAGAAGACACAATGAAGTTGCCAGCGCCTAACACGCCGCCTCCCACTAGCTGCACGGCTACCGCAGGGAGAGAGCATCGCGACACGCGACGAAAACTTCTGAAATTAGTTATGAATTTTCTTATCTAAATTTATAAACTGTGACATGGAAGGCAACGACCGTTTGGTCCTGCTACTATTATAAGTTCGAACGTGTATTACTTCCATTGGTCGGTTTCGGAGATAATATCAACTTTGAAAAATGAATTTCAGCAAATCCACGCCTATTTAAATTATTCATTGAAAAGTCCAAAAGAGTATATCGAACGCAATTTGAACGAATTTTCTAATATAATGCGATTTTTTTGAGCAATTACGACTTTTTGTTGCCCGCCCGTAAATTGAATCTTTATAGTATTTTATCCTCTAGAATTTCGGGTTGTTTCCCAGTGACGGCGACAGTAACATTCACTATGATGCCGGCGTCAAGCTTCATTACTGTTTAGTGGCGCAACTCGGTAATAACTGTGAGTCGAGAGCGCGGCAAAATAAATTATATCTTCACCTGGCCGCCGTGATATCTTGTTTTCATCTTTATATGTCTGTAAATAAATGACAAGAAAATACACTCTTCCTTTACTGTATACTCTCCCTTAAATGTGCTCTTCCTTACTCTTCCCTTAAGAAGAATAGTTTACGAGCATTGCCATATATATCGGACTTAAAAATTAGGCTCAACACAGAGTATTATTCGAGGTCCAATAATTTCTCTAACAAAGTAATGGAGATGCTGAGAAAAACATTTGGAATGTGAGCCAAACATAATTTTTTCCGAAAGCAATCATTCTTCTATATTTATTTCAATTCATTCTTACTTACGAATTTTTTAGGAAACTGTCGATATAACCGACTGAAATGGGTTTCAAATTACGAAATAAATTATGGTCAAGTCCTACGGTCAAATTGCACTCTATGAAGCAGCAAGAAGCTCTGTGGATAATATAACCTGGATCATTGGTATCAAATTTCACACAATTTTGCGCACAATCTTTCAGAATCTTGCTCCCGGCTTGACGCGTAACTCGATCGGTTGATCGACTGTCCAGGAGTTTCGAAACTGAGATAAAACACCGGGGAGGCTTTAAATCACGTTACTCATGCCAAAACTCTGCTCAAATTCGTTAACAAATTTCCATTTACTTTGAGATTGCTTCGAGAAACAATTTTCGAAAAATAATAATTATTCACCTCCTTAGCTTTCCGTACAAATGAATTTCAATTTAATGGCATATTTAAAACGCTTAATTATATTCCAGAAAATATTCAATCATTATTTCGTTATGAAAACTATTATTAATTATTTAATTTTGGATTAAAAAGGAAAGAAAAAATTACAGAAATGTAAATAAATATTTCTGCAGTCTCCAGCTGTTCCGTTAACCGCCGGGCTTACCACTTCCTAAACCTAATCTTGGCGTCTGAACAAACTTCAGAAATAACCTGGAAGCTGAGGACGTGATCATCCGCAAGCCATCATCGCAGTGTAATGCTCGTAATATCCATTAGTGATATCGTATCCATGCTCGTAATATCCATAAGTGATATGACTGATGTCGTATCCGTGCTCGTAATATCCATAAGTGAGGCCATTCTTTGGCTGGACGTGCCGCCAAGCGGTCCCTTGTATCGGGCTCGATCCAATTTCGGGTTAACCGCTTCGCTGTTCCCGGGCCATCTTTCTCGCTAAATTTGAATCTACCGGGAGAGCAAATTAAATGTTTTTATGAAGCAGCTTGGTAACTTTGAACGATCCTCTGACGGATGCTCATCGATGACGAAGTCATTAACAGACCAAGAAAAGATCATGTTGCTGAACACCCAGCTGAAACAAAACTGATAGGAAAAAATTTATATTCAAGTTTGAAGGCTGATTTGAAAACGGCTAACAATTAAAATTCTGTCGACCGGTAGTTTTGGTGGATTCTATTGTAAAAAGTTTTGATTAGTCTTCTGATTTAAGTATGAATGCAGAGTCACACCTTCTTAACCATCTCACAAACGAGCATAGCCATGTCAGCAGATCATTCATAATCTTTCACAGCCAATATGAAATCAAGCAGTCAAAAGAATAACGTAACTTACAGCGAAATATCTGGAAGAGCCCAGCTGATTTGAAGCTGTTTCTCAGCAAAGAACTTCATCTGATATACTAAGTAGGAAGCTTTTTAAGGATTTGCCTGAGTTTGCGCTGGCCAAGAACAAACTTTTAGTGCTGGTCTTAGTTCTCATATCATGCAAGGCTGAGCGAAAAGTTCTCAAAAGAACTCTGTTCGAAGTTTCCTGCAGCTCCTCTAATTGATGAGCAAGAAACCTTGTCATTCCTGAAACCCAAACTTCAATGGTTCAGCATTTATACCCCCATAAATTTTCCCCCATTATTATAGAAATATGAACTTGATTCATAAGTGGGGTCTAGTTCATGAAATTTATAATTAAAATAATTTTTTATCTATGAATATTTTTTCTGTGATTGAACAATATTTAGCATATTTCGATCAACAATTAATTGAAGTAGACAAGAGTTTTGTTCTTTGACTACAACTAACACAAAGCCAGCCCAGAGACCTTTACTGAAGACAGTCCCCCCCATGTTTGCCTTGTATGTATAATGAGTACACGGGGTGCATAGTTGATGTGAAGCTCTGTTGAAGGAAACAAAACCTATATGTTATTGGTGTATTTCCGAATACTTAGATTGAGGAAATGTCAGTGACAACAAGAATTGTGCCATCATTTGTGATAAAGCTTTATTATTCGAGTGACTGGAGTAAGTAGAAAATTTTTAGTAAGACATTGCGATAAATAAGTGCCGTTAGATTAACCCGAAATAAGCGTATTTCATAATTTTAATATCTCCATCTATTGACAAATTGACTATAATTGACTCGAAAGAAAAGCACTAGAATCGGCGACAGGCCTATCCAGGCCTATATTCTTCAACGCCGAAGATACTTTCCTATATTAAAATAATTTTCAATCTATATAAATGTATAAACAACCTTAATTTCATTAAATTAAAATCGTTGCAAGACCCCTAAATGACTTTGTAAAATAATCAAGATATGTTGAAATGTTTGGGTAAAAGTTACCCCAGTTCTGCAACGTGAAAGTAATCATGAAATTGTCAGTAGCATTATTTAAACAGATCAAATATAACAACTGTAGTAAAATACTTGAAACAACTGAATAAATAATATTTTTTCACACATTCATTTAATAACTCTTTTATAATTTATCTTTGCAAGTAGAAGTTTGTTGGTAATAAATTTCATACGCCGTTCTCATTGTAAAGCTGGATCAGTCCCGGAGTGGTCAAGAAATATGGAACTAAACCCAAACATAATAAAAAAACATGCCAGTGGTGCTACCTATCTAGTGATGAATGAACTACGTCGATAACTCGTCCTATGATCACTATAAAATTTACAAAACGTTTCCTAACCTGGACCAATGTAACACGATAAATTAACTTGAAAGAATGCTCCGAAACGGTTATTGTTTCACGTAGAGCCAATATGTTTTTTTCAAATGCGACTCACCAAATTTTTTTATTAATTAAAATGTTGCTTCATCAGTCTCGTAATGTTTCATTATTTAAAAGATATATACAGAAAAAACATGAATTAAATAGTCACGATTTGTTGCTCTTAGAAATGTACACAAGGTTTTGCGTCCGAGTGTGCGTCCGTAAATTACTGTACGACATCTAAGTGAATTTGTCAGAATCGTTTAGATTGACTGTGAATTTGAAATAATAATTAGAGATTTGAAGCGGGCTGTAATAATCGTAGAATTTGACAAACGTGACTATAGTAGGGAATGTAACCCTGTATTAGGGAGCTGGCTCGTCATCTTAGTGCTAGTGCTATTGATTTAGCAAGAGACTTGTCATTTGAAAAGTTGATGCAAATAATAACAATAAGAAAAATAGAGACAGCCAGGATACGATGGAAGATGCCTCGACAAATAGCAATTCATATCATGCGGAGAGAGTTACTTAATGTTCCGTTGTACCCAACTGCTTCGAGGTAAATTGAATCAGTCGGTGTTATTGAATCTTCGAAAACTTAGCATTTCGTTTGAATTGATGACATTGTAGAATTGATGTTGACGCATCTATTCTAGCCACTGTGAATTATTTCCGTTCCTGATGCATAAATAAATATCCTGAAACGGTCTGCCAGCAAGTGTACTCTAGGGCTTCCATATTTAAGAGCATTTGCATAGCAATTAACTGGGAATGATTGCTGTCCGGAAAAACTTCTATGGAAAATAACCATCAGATCATCGACGGCCAATGTTTATTCGATGGTCGGCCGCCTGTCTTCGGCCACGATCACAATTAGTAGAGCCGCGAGATGCAGCCATCTGTGCAGGTGTTATTTTTTCAGTGCATTTATGCGCCGCGCAGTTTTCATTGTATTGGGTCAAGTGTGCCTGGAATTTATAACGGACGAAATGAAGCGATGTTTTTTACAAGCTATTGTGTTGAATGTTTTGAGCCCAGCAGTACGAATGCTGAAAAAATATTATCTGATAAAAAAGTTTTCAAATTGAGTCTCTGCAAAAATTGTAATTGTCTGAATTGTCTCTCACGCGATAACTTATTGAAGTATGCCTCAAGAGTCTGCGCTTTTCGTCTTGCAAATTTGAGTATGCGAGGAGAAATTAAAAATGCTGCAGTCAATTAATGTTCCATCTCTCGGCCAATCAGCGATCGATCGCCAGAGACGAAAAGTTATCTAATAATGCGCGTTTTAGAGAACAGCTAGATCGTCATGCAAATAGAAAACTCAAAGGACAAAATTATATATAAAATAAGACCAAATTTAAAACGGAAGGCACAAAAACCTAAATCCTGAATGAACAGTGAAAGGAACGAAAACCCAATTGATTAATAATGTCAAAAGCATAAGCACTGTAAGCGGTGGTAAAGGCAAGGTTTCAACTGAGGCATCAGAGGTGGAACATAAATGTTTAGAATCGCTCTCAGAAACAGGCAAATCTCACTGTTCGGCGTGGGGGGGGGAGGGGGGGTGCCCAGCAGAATGGGTGAGTGAGCCAAGAACTCCAGAACGGAGACTCTTGACACTGTGTTTAGTCTGAAGGAGGGGGTACAATTTTGATGTACGCTGATGCGCACTGCGTACAGCTGTACTCGTACACCAGAGAGGACCGAATTCAGGCAGGAATAAAATACTCATACCTGAAAAAGTAACCAATAGTGAAATGATTTACCAGAAAAGCGTGCAAACAATCATCCGAAAATATTTCATGAATAGGATGTTTATACGTTGTACAAGGTTTCAGAAAGCTGCCAAAGTAGGGCAAAGTGAAATGAATAGATTTTCTGCTATATACTTCTGGAAAAATATCGAAATATCGCTTGGACAGGAACTTATTGATTTGAGCGCTACGGAAACCCATTTAGATGAAATACATCAAGAATGAATTAAATTCAGGATTCATAGCAAAAAATATGAGCAAAATCATGCTTATGATGTTCGAGCTAATAAATCTTAGTACAATATTCATCTGGAAACAAATTATTTTTTATTTCGAAACTTGATTCACACAAAAATTTTATGCAGAATCTCATGAATATATCAAAGTGAGACGATTTTGACGCAGAATTATCCACATCCAAAGATAATATTGTGCCGGTAACCTATGATAAGCGCTGCATCTTGTCGTTGTACGAGGCAAAATTAATGCTTTGGATTAATGGTATAGTTTTGGCTTTCTGTTTTGAATGTATTTCTCTTCACGGATGCTAACAGAATGATTCTTGCTAGCCAGCATTGCGGACAAAATATTTGCATATAATCCAGCGCTTTCCCCATTCCTGCACTTCATAATTCTGCTTGCCTGCATTCCGCAGTTACTAAACATTTATGAAGCGCAATACAAGACTCCCCTGGTACTTCATTTCGAGCAGGTATAATCAAATTATTTCTCTTGATTTATGCACGTTCATTTAACTTGTCTCTTGATTTTGCCGTTGTTTTAAATTAACTTAGTCATCGCAATGAATCTGATGTCTAAATTGTCCACGCTTATGGAGCATATCAATAAAATTTGCGTCTGTACAAAAGTTAAGGTGGACGTTAAGCAGAAACTGCTCGCAGGAATTATAACTTTTTATCCCGTAATGATGAAGCGTATTATTATAAATTCAGATCTAATCCTTCATATTACATTATCTCTGTCATTGGTTAATTGAACTTATTTATTTTATGCAGGTAATGATACACAAGCGAGTATTTTTGAGTTCATCTATATATGGCCATTGGCTTTCAAATAAAATATTTCCCAGGAATCGCTGCTAAATATTAATTCCTGTTTATTATTTCACTTCAATATCTATTTTCTTTCAGCTCCTCACGCAATAATGCATTTAGTGTCGTTCATAGTTGCAGCACCAGAGACCAGGAAGCAGCTCATTAACCAATGCACAGCAGGGCTGAAGTCGACAATTTCCTTACGAGCCAACCAAGTTCCTCAGGAATATTCGTAGCGCCAATTAATTGCATCAAATTGGTCGCGGTAGTTTGAGACGCTCATTTTGACAATGAGAAGAACTGCTCTACGTATAAACATTGATTAAATTCTGTATTGTAATTACGCTCATATGAGTCACCGATATGCACATGCGGATTATATATATTTTTCTCTCTATAAATTTAGGTCTTTGACTATATAAGTTATACGGACATATGAACGAGTAACAGGTTATCATGTACGAAGAGTTTTATAATCATTTGTATTGGACATTAGTAACCCCTGCCCCCCTTCAACGTTAAACTGTATCTGATTCAGAGGTAGAATATGTATCATGTAGCTTTCAATTCGATGATAACACTTTTAAGGAAATGATAGATAATCAGATAAATATTGGTTAACGAATTTCGTGAGAGAAGAAACTATTCTGCAGGCCACGAAAGTATGGTCTTAGTTAGCGGCGAACTACAGTATACTCTATACTGGTGGATTATAATATAAATAATAGTCTAGACAAGTGGTCAGCGTATACACTATACAGTATATGGCGTTAAGCGAAGGATTATACTACAAATTAGGAATCATCAAAAACAATTTCGGCAATATTAAAAATAAAAACATGAGTTTTTGAATATGCCGATATAATATGAAGCATTCTTATCATCACAGGGAAACATCTATAAATAGAAAAAAATATATACATGAATTTTCCAGTTATTTTAGATGGAGCCTAAAAATTGATGTAACAAGAACAAGATGTTGCCATATGTTCGATTGCTTGACGGTTTATATAGTGACTAATGTTGTGAGTGTTTTATTCCTAGTTTCAGGAAAATCCTGAATTAACTCTTAAAATCAATTTATATATATCGTATTTCAATAAATTATTAATCTTAATTACACTCAATATAACATTTTCGCCATCTCAATGTATTTATCACTGATAAATCAATGAATAAAAATTTCTCAAATTAAGAAATGTGCAACTAGGTTGGGCCAGCTAGGTTGTTTCTAAGGGAAAATAGATCCAATCCACATCTCTTCAATATTTTCCACATATATTAATTTGACTTTCTACATTATGACAACATTTTTTGTGCGCCGAAGTTGGTTAGTGGTTACCCTAAAGCTTCAATATTCCCAATGCATTTTTCAAGATAATAATTAAAGAGTGCAAAATTCCTTCATGCAAATACCTTTTACAAACATTCAACCTCAGTTCATCCGGAAAGCGAAGCAAGTGGTAAAATAGGAGTCAAATTTTCGGGGCGATAACAGGATTATGAAGTTAATGACCGTCCTGATTATTTCCCTATTTCGAGGCAAGTGGCTTGACCGAGATCCTATCATTAACTCCTTTGCCCCAAGGAAATTTAGAACAGCGCCGATTTTAGGTTCATGCAGGATTAAAAAAATTAAATTATAACAGTCTATCGCGAATTGGAGTTCAAACGAAACTGCATGCAAAATTTTAAATTTTGTTTCTCCATTTAAAAGCACCCTTGTATCAAAATATTGCTTATATTTTGAGTCTAAAAGCTCTTCGATCTAGTAATCGGACAAAAACAATTTCCTCAAAAAGACTTCGAAGTAACCACTTTATCATCGCTTCCCACATGGCTGCAGTAGATATTCCTGACATGAGAGATTTCACATGATTGTCTCCAACTGTGTAGTGGTTCTCACCAAATTCTAACAATTTCCTCTGCAATCCATGTTAATGAATTTTCTTAATTTTCTTCGCCTGCATCAATTTTCTGTGCCCGCTTCGGAAGTGCAGACCAAACTCGTGAACGTTGCTTTGAAATTATGCTCACCATTATCTGCAAACTGCTATGGTGCTCAGCTGGTCCTCATAGTAATCGGTTGAGTAGATTTGGTTGGCAAACTACCGAGCTTTAATCATACTTAACTATTACGGTCCCTGCACTTGTAAAAACTCACAGACGTAGGTTATTATACATTTATTCAAGATTTAATGCACAAAAGGCACCTAGAAATTTAATTTGCACAAAATTATGCGTACGTTCAAGTTCAATTTACGTTGACAAAACATGATTGAAGTGTTTTTGCAACTGAAATTTGCTAGCGGATCTGGTGAATTGGATTTTTTAGGAAGCTCCACCGCGGTGATTGCTGTCAAAAAGAGATGAATTGAAATTCTTCAATCTAGTTTTAATAAAAACGTAATCGAGTTTACATGGGCTAAACACGTCTTTGAGCTCGTGGGTCCATGGATTGTTTTCCTCTTTGAAGACGCGCACTGATTTTGTTGTCGAAAGTGCGTTTTCTTTATACAGCTTTACTTCTTTATCAGGCATGACGAATCAAATCAAGACGTAGAAAGTCAAGTTATCCGGTCAGGTATTTATGCGGTTTAGCAGTTTTTCATGCGTTTTATTTACATTTTGCGCGTTTATAAACGAAGCAAATTTTTATCATTGTTTTAGAATGTCTCGTAAGATAGTTGGGTACGGTATGTTATTATGAGCGACAGTGGGAAGAAGAAAAGCCTCAAGGCTCACGTAATACGAGTGTTAATAACAATCGAAGACCACGAGTAGCCTTAACAAAAATCGCTAGATAAACAGAGATACATTAATAGATTTTCATTGTGTTTTTATAATCAACTACATCTTGGCATAAGACATTCATTCATGTAGACAGTGCACGCAAGTCTGATGACCACCACCAAAGTTACCGACATTGTTAAGCCGAATTATGATAATGTTTGAATTATGCCAACGTGTTTCCAGTTTGATCCTGAGGAATATTTGTAAAATTGAATATCGTAGCTAGCGAAGATGATCCGATTTTTAATGCAAATTTAAATCAGAACAGCAATCAGAAATTGACTGTGATTGTGATTTCTGTCGAATTGTTTGATGCTGATGATTATAATTATATTATTACAGAAATAAAATTGCAAGCGCACATTGTAGGATTTCGGTTTGGTACAGATTACTGTACAAGACACTACGCAGAACTAGGCAAGCCCAGGTGTATCTTAGTTATATTATCTTTGTTTACGGCTTGCGTCTGATGCGACAGCACGGTGCCCGCACTGTTGGTGAGGATTAATTTATTTTATACTCTAAATATTTCCTCTGAAATAATGACCAATAAATTTTCTTAGTATGTTTAGTTATACATATTTTTCTTCTGTATCGTTTACAGAAACCGTTGTGGAATGTCGAATAAATGGAATAAACAACGATAATTTTTTGGCATCCTCGACGCGTAAATATTGCAGTACGGCGGTCGAGACGAAAGACGACGATAATCAGTGCTACGGCTGTGATCGTCTTTAAAAATTATGTATCCTAAAACAAATACGCTAGTGGTACGATTTATAAAACTTTAGTGATGGTATTGATATAACTGAAGCAATGAAGAAGTCCTGAATCAGACAAAATTATTTATCGGCAACAACCGTTCCAATATGAAAGCCGCTATCAACTATCAACAAAAAAAACATTTTTAGCACACGAAAAAAAATTGCTTTTCAAAGTTTTAGAACCTTACTTGTATTGCGCAGTCAAGGACGAAAAATTTCGTTCATTCAACTTTTCCCCGACACTCCAGGTAGCAGAATATTAAAAAATTGGTGACCCTTCGTTTTTTGCTTGACGTTTTAATCTTGTCGGTCCAAAAAACGATAAAATTCCAACTCACAACGTGCCTCTCTAAATAGCATATATGTAAAGAATAAAATGTTGAAGGATGAAAACATTACTTTTTAGCGCATTTTCTCATTTATGGAAAAAAGGCGCTATTATGCTCGCCATGTCCGTTCGTCCATCCGTCCGTCCGTCCGTCTGTCCGTCTGTCCGTCCGTGACTTCACGTTTTCGTTGACGGGAAAATGCGCTCTCTGTCACTCACTGCAGTGAGTACTGAGCTATATTTTTTACTGTTGAGCAAGGAACAGCAATTAGGCTCGATGTTTATTATAATATAATTTTGCGAGGAGTTACGACGAGTTGACATCCATGTTACTAACAAGCGACAATAAAACTCTGATATATAAGATTGAGAGAGAAAAATTGAGAGAGAAAAATTATTGAGAGAGAAAAATTTAGTATTGAGAGAGAAAAAAAAGAGTATTGAGAGAGAAAAATTATTAATTGGTACGAAAAATAGTTTTATTAATATAACAGTGCATGGCAGTCTTTCAACGAGCGGCCATATATGAGTACCAGCCACATTCATATACATTGAATCAACTGTATGTAGATTCTCCATCATACGAATGCTGCGTCCATGGACAGAAACGCGACAACGACAAGAAGAATCAAAGACTCGAGTCATTCGATGGACGAAACTAATTTCGTCTATTTGCTACCGGGCCATTTTTTTTATTTATTTGAGGTCTGGCCAAAGGCGACATATCGATGCGCCATCAGAGGTGAAGATCCGTGCATGGCTGATGATGAGTTCGTAGAAATGACATCGGCGCTGTCTATATACGAGCCTTGATTTAAATCTAAGCCAACGATGTTCGTTGATGCCTCATCTATGTTCCATCGATGCCCATCTATGTTCCATTGATGCCCATCCATGTTCCTTCGATGCCCCATCTTTGCTCCATCGATGTCCATCCATGTTCCATCGATGCCCATCTATGTCTTGTAGAATTACCCAAATTTATTGCTTTATTTGTGACGAATAAGCCTCGAAAGATGATGCCATCGTGATCCTAGCTGCTTTCAAGTGAATTATGATTGCGGTAACTCGTTAAAGTATTTTTTTAGAATAAAGTTTCCGAGTTTGCCTCGCACTCTGAGCAGAACTGGAAGCTGTCGAGACGTCATCCCGTAAGTTATTATCTCGTAACAAGTCGGAGGTTGCCTGCCAGATCCAACATCTGACTTTTAATGTCTCGAATTATGAAGAAAAATATATACAAGTAAAAACCTCGTCAATCATATTATTAAATGTTTCTTTAATTAAGTTTGGAAATTGTTTGATAACACTAAACCATTGCAATTTCCAACAACGTTAATTTTCAACGCCTGTTTCATATTTATTCGCTATGTTTTTAACTAGACTTTTCGCCAATGACTATTTCGGAGTTCGCCCTCGAATTGCGGTATGCGCGAATTAATTTTAGTGCACAGGAAAACTAATCTGGATTTTGCGGGCACTGGCTCATTATCTCTGTGAACTGCCGAGGGCGCCGCGATATCGCGTGCTTTGAAATTCATTTATTTGAGTCATCCATCTTCATGAAATATGAATATCTCCCAAATTATGTGCACGTGTATTGCATTAAAATTCCCCTGAATAATCGCTCAAATATTTTTCATTAATTAAGCAGAATGTAAAGAATCGTGAAAAAATGTGCAGTGCATTTATCATAACAATATCTTGTAGAATTTATTGCTTATGTTACTAGCATGCCTGACGAATATAACCAAAAATTCAAACTGTCGTAAGCTAACACAATTAAGCGTTTAGAAGTCTTAAAAACAAAATCTGTTAACTACCTTTACTAGTTAATAAAAATTTTATGCACTGAATCTGCAGCATTAATTTTTTGAGATGGATCGTCATTTGTTCATCGATGCAACTTGAAAGGATGGCTTTCCACTCAAGTTACCACTCAACAAACAAATAATACTTACTTGATAAAATATTGGGATATTTCTCGCTTTGAAACTGCATCCTTAAAAACACAGTAATTACACAGTTTTGTATTTATAGTTAAAATATAGGCGTTACACATAGATTCTCAATACCCG
The DNA here is from genome assembly GCF_000764305.2 of Hyalella azteca. NCBI lineage: Eukaryota > Metazoa > Arthropoda > Malacostraca > Amphipoda > Hyalellidae > Hyalella > Hyalella azteca. The sequence continues at coordinate 56,863 of NW_025933061.1, forward strand.
TATTTCCTCCGATGAATTTCCTTTGGATAAATTACGTAAATTTCATCGTGTCAAAAATTGGTGGGAAAATGTCCACCGAAGGACCGCCGTTAGCTCTGGCATTTGGTCTACCGGTTCGCGGGCGCGCGCTAAATTGAGGAACCGTGAGCACAATTTGTTTTAGACGGGCGATCTGAAATCGCATTCACTTCGTTTATTGATAAGCCCGCTTCATGGTAAATTCTTTCTGATGTTTTGAAACAATGGAAGTGTATCTGACGGTGATTAATTTATTCCTCCAGATTCACTAGATGAATAGAGCGTTCACAGGTAAGTGATGCATCAATTATTGCAGCATCACATAATTTTATTATTCTTCATTAAAATGTAGGAACCAAAATTGTTAACGATCGTATCTTTTGCTATTTCATGTCATTTCGTGAGACCAAAAAATTCTAAATTAAATTAGTTTTTTTTTCTCTAGCTGAATGCAATTTTTTATTGGAAATGGCAGAATACTTAAAAAAATTCGCGTAATCTATATTATACTAAAAATACTTCAGAATACTTCACACAATCTATCATATTGTAAAGCTCCTACTCCTAACGTGAACGTCACTTACAAGTTTATCGCAGCTCTCACTTGAAGGATGAGGTTACACTGAAGGGACGCCTGTTGCCCAGCTTATCCCACTTGGCGGGCGGCTTGTCAGGATATTTCAGCTCAACACTTCCTGGCAGCTCTTCCCTGAGGCGCCTGGCGAGGCGCAGGAGAGCCTGGCGAGGCGTAGGAGAGCCTGGCGAGGCGCAGGAGAGCCTGGCGAGGCGCAGGAGAGCCTGGTGAGGCGCAGGAGAGCCTATTGAGGCGCAGGCTCCGGGCATGGCCATGGCACTTGTGGTGGCGTAAGACGATGTGTAGAAAATTTTAAGATAAAATTTAAGAACTTGTTCTGGATCGATGATCTAAATAGGTGGTAGCGTTATATTATAATGAAATTTCTTAAGAGCATTAAGCTAAAAACTTTTAATAGCATTCTAAAGTGATTCATTATTCTTTCATTTATTTATTTGTAATCATTCGTGGCCTATAATGTGCTTTTTTAAATCGTAAAACTCCCTGCATGGATACTATCTCTATACTATATTTTTTCACCGTTTGAATTGATATTTCCAAGGAATTTTGAGTACAATTCGTAATTCTCAATACCGCAATTCATATGACGTGCAATTGGGGGAGTGAGGCAGCTGCCGTCGACATGGATTATTCAAATTTTGACTCATGCCACCCGACGCCAAAACCAAAGCCTGAAATAAAGATTCAATGGCCGATATTTACGAGACATCATTCGGGGTTTTGACAGCCGCGCTTGGATTCGTTACAAAATCTACCCGTCAGGATATCGATAAATCTTAGAGACGTCTATTTTTCCACCCAGAAATACGGACGACAGATCATATGCGTTACGAAATTTTTTGTTTGGCTGAAATCTTTGAAATCTTTGAAAATACTTCCGATAAATTTCAAAGGTTTGTGATTCAAAGTTCTGTCTATTGATTTCACCATTAGAGCCATGCATGAATCGGTTTCAATTGTGATTATAAATATTTAAAGAGTCTATAAGCAGGTAGTAAAAAAGTACGGATTTAAATCTGAAATTTTTGTATCATAGGTATATGCAGATACTTTTTGTGTACCCCGATCTTGTCCATAATTCAGTTTTGGAAAAGTCCGCTTTACTAAAATATGACTTTTGTAATTAAGCCGAAAAGCTTCCAGTTATTTTTCCTAGAGCAATTTCCACACTGTATTTATTTTCGGCGAAAAAATTCAATTTGTTTTAAAATTATTTTCAAGTGAATTTTGTTATTTTACACCATGGTTTCGTCTTCTTGATCTGTGGAACAATTTGTTGAAGAGTTATTGCAGCAACGTTGATACTGAGAAACCATTTTTCTTTTTCCTTTGGGGAGACGTGAATTTTTCGGTTGCTCGCTGTAAACAGTCAGATTCATGCACGTGTGCAGAAATTTTAGCATAAAATATTTGTTCCTAGACATCAACACTATTTGTCTAGAAAAACGATCAGCGTTTCTATTGATCGTTGTGATTCATTATAGATCCTACGTCAATGGTAACATCGAATTACCGTATAAGAAGTAGTTGGTTAAACCAATACCTATAGATAATGCTTGCAGTCGTGTAAATTTCAAAGTGATGGACGACAACTTCTTTCAGGATATAATCAACAAGCGAGCAATTATTTTAATTTGAATTTTCATTCATTACTCCGAATTAAAATTGAACAGGTGATCGAATTAATTTATCTGTTGAATTCAATGCGCTCATTGTGTTTGGAGCAACCATCGCTAAGTCTTGCGCGCTAAAATAGTGTTTACATCCGAAGCTCATATGAAGTATTTTTTCTAATGTTTCAAAGAAAAGAGAATGGAAATAATATCATTGTTAACAGTTAGGTTGTGACAATTTTAACATAACATTGAATTGCGTAACATTGTACATTTACGATTTCTAGTTTTCACCGCTTTAACTAAAACTGCGATTTTAACCTATATTCATATTCTAAAAGTAGCTGTTTGATGAACATCTCTGCGCAAATCACTTACCGATCGAGGTACACTTCATTCTAACATCAAGTATGAAAACCCTGTTTATAATTAACAGCTTACGGTCTTTAATGCTTGCTGGAAGTCGGCCTTTGAATTCCAAACAATCGCCGGCATTAGTCGGTTGCCGAGGACCACTTAGAATCGCTGTTGTTTGGAGATAAAACGTGGCAAGTATGAGTCTAGAAATTAAACTCGCTGCAAGACAGCACACGGTTGAGGAAGCATCTTATTACGTCTTAAAAAAGGGCTCATGAGATTCATATAGTAGGACGGGCTTACGAAAATACTTTTGAGATTTTTTTCTCTCGGCGAAGGAGTGTTAATTTTCCCCGTTTCCAAACATTATATTTTAATTAGTATTTTTTTTACAGCAGACACGCTGTCACTTTCGCTTTTTTATTTATTTTATCATACTTACTTTCTATCAGACAAAGTTTCGTTGTTTTATTCATAAACTTTGCTGTCTGTTATAAGACTTATATCTTTAGTGAACCTTTCTTTAGTGGAGGTTGCAAACGAGCCACGTGTGAATAATTCCAGCTCGTAGGATTGTCGGAAGCTCTTAAGTGTTCATGTCTGCCATAAGCACGCGCTGAGTAACATATAAACGCAAGAATAAGAACAACTTTTTATGGGTACTGGGAATGTTTACGGGCTGCTTAGAAATTTTTACATTATCTTCTGTAATTTAGGAATGAATTGTTTATGATTTTATTGGTAAAAAATTTGAATCGGAAGTAAAATGATATTGTGAACTCCAAGTTTCATTATTTGAAGACGACTAAGCTCAAGAACTTGGCTTGGTGATTAATAAGATCAAAGAAAAATGTTATAAAGGCAGAATTTTTGTTATTTCTAATACGCAACAAAGATGATTTTTCTCAAGCTAGTAATATTTGTATCAAGTGAAATATTTGTCAATATCTCTCTTTAGAAAAGAAAGATATTTTTTCAAGGTTTGGAAATCGGAAATAAATTTGTTTATTGAAAGGGAAAAAATTTAAAAGAGTGGCATTTGAATCAGGTCATTGACGAATGAACATAATATTTTCAATAAAAAATTGAAAATTTTCGGATATTCCTGTTGTTTCCCGTTCCGCCGAGGTTCATATGCAAGTCCAGTCTTTTGTTCCGTTCCTAAAGCAGATTTTGATGCGATAACCGTTATGATTTTTAGCTTACCAGTGGGATAGAATGCTTCATTTTCACTAATTAATTGCAATATTTTAAGTGACGCAAATGATTATTTTTATTATTTTCATAATAAACGCGCTCGTGTCGTCAATGTTTCAGTAATTTCTTCTGTACAGATATTTGGTTTGTTGATGTGGTCTCGTTAATTTTTCCTTGCATAGGCCAGTGTAATTCAACAGAACTACCAATTTGATTTTTTAAAGACTCAAGTTAGAATGAAATCAAAAAATTTTATTGACTGGAAGTGGGTGGAGAGCGTTTCTGCATAAATGACAATGAATGTTCGAAATTGTTTAAATTCCCTTGCTTGAGCTGTTTTCGCAGGCATATAATACTGGATTTGCTGGTGATGGTCTCAGTTTGCAGAAAGTTTGGTTCAAAATGAGAACAGCTCGAGTGAGTTGAAAATATATATAGATAATTCATAGATAGTTCCATCGAACAAATAGTTTTGAAATTCAAATGCAATGTTGAATTTTTCAAACTTGTTTTTGTCATCTAGGGGCCTTGCACTCATGAGATACAGAACACATTGTCTGAGCAGGCAGCGATCCTGATGCGGGATCAACTTCTGAGTCTTTCTCCATCATGTCAGTTTTTTGGGGAGCGTTGTGCACTTCACAATACCAAGCAACTTTTTCCATTCTTTCATTTGAGCCTGGCTTAGACGTCGATATCTTTTTTTCACCACTGACGTTGAGAAAAGGAGCCAATTCATTTGACTTGCGACTCAGAGATGAAAAGTACGGCCGTTTGATATTATCAGGAGTGGAGTCTGAAGTACATGACTGGAGCAGCGGCCATGGAGTCTCGGAGCAGATGGATTCCACTCCATCTGGAACAATGCAGACGAAGGGAAAGGTGATTCATTTCAAGAGAAACATTGAGATCTCAATTTGATGAAGTATTTCCTGAAACAAAGGTTACTTCGGGCTCAAAATTGTCATGCGCTGTAAATAATCACAAACTCGATTGTAGAGAAGTAATTACTGAAAACATATTTTTAATCATGAAGGCAGCATTCACTATACCCAGCGTTTATCTCTTAAAAGTTATTTTCTGCAATGGGTGGGAAAGTTTCAATAAATTTTTCAGTCATGAAACCGCACAAAAAAAAATTAATAATTATTACGCAAAGAAAATTTAAATTCCATCTCTAATAGAATCAGAATAAACAGCAGATATTGAACATGCTGTAGATTAACGGTACGTTAGTAGAGGAAAGTCGGACTTAGTAAATGTATACCTAATACGCGATGGGCTCAACCGCGCATGCATGCTTCTGTACATTGGAGAATATAAGTTCGCGCTTGAAACAGGTTCGTTGACAGAGAAAAGTCTGAGTTTCTTCTGAAAATAGGTTATTGATTGAGTATAATATCAGTTAAGGCTTAAAACGGGTCCGGTCGAGTGAAACACTGGGGTCAACTTATTGCTATCAAAGAGTAGTTTGAAAAAATTTGCAGAAATTAATTAACCAAGCGATTATTTGTCTAGAGTATTATTATATTAAGATGGACACAGATAACAAATAGAAAATTGTGTAATCATTTATCAATTTTCTCTATGAAAGGCAGTTCGGAAAATAAACTTTGATTTTCGAATGGTCCCTTGATTTTGTATTCATTACATCGGCGAAATTTCAGGCGCTTGGTTTTATATCAAATAATTTATTTTATTTTAAGAAATAACAACTATGCAAGGATTGTTTCATTCTCGTCAATAGAAAATTGAAATCAGATGAGATATCCATGAAATGAATTGCAAAACACTGTAAGGAATTAATTTTAAATGGATCCCAAGTTAACGTAACAACTTTTATTGGTGATGTACATATCATGAGTTCATGCGCTGAGAGGAAATAGCTTTCCATTGTACTGTTTTTTTTCGGAATAAGATATATATTTTTGAAGCAAATGCATCATCACAGGGAATTATATTGTGGCGAATAAAATCGCTTTAATCTTTTGTTTTATTTGAAAATGCAGCCAAATGGGCGCAGCAATCTTTACTTATATTTGAATAATATGTAAGCGAGCTGTTCTGCAACGAATCTAATAAACAGAAATATGCGTATTAATGAAATAAATGCATCACAAGATATTCTGATGAAATGACGCGGTAACAGTTGTCAGTATTCAATTGAATAAGTTGTCAAAATAAATCTCTCTTTTGAATTAGTCGGAAGGTTGAATTGAGTTTTTAGTATTTCCAAACCTGCTTTTCAAAAAAAATAATTGCAAGCAAACAACACCGGTGATAGCAGCATTTTTTATGAAAACTTGGTTCTTCTTATTTACCGTTATAACCACTTACTTATAACATCTCGCAGTTTGAATTTGTTGTGCTGGACCTGATCATCGTCTCTATAGCCTCGAGGCGCCATGAGCGTTAGAGCGCTCAGTGGCCCTGAATGGCCAGACTTCGTCACGTCCTCGCCTGATGCATGACACAAAAAAGCGGTCACGTGAAAATAGTTACAGTTCAATTGAGCCGCTTTCTCCAGAAAAAATTTGTCGTCAGATACATTAATCCTCCTTAATGCTAATCGAGTCAAAATGCATTGTAACTTGAGTTACCATCAGTAGACTATAGGGTCAATCTCTATACACCATCGACTACGGACATTTCAGGGTAAATATGCCATAGATTTTGCATCAAAATAACACTTATCAGCTTGGTTAAACCGTCTCTTAGGATTTGTAGGAGAACTTACCTGAGAGGTCGGGGTTGGAGCGCCCTAAGCAAGGCACGGCGTCGGGGTTGGAGCGCCCTAAGCAAGGCACGGCGTCGGGGTTGGAGCGCCCTAAGCAAGGCACGGCGTCGTGCTGGAGCGCGTGCAGCTCGCAGACGCTGGGCGCGAGTGTCGTGTGTGTGGCGGCGCTGGCCGTGTAGCGCACCTCGATGGCGTGGCCGGCTACTGAATTTATTCCTTCACAAGAAAAGGATTCTTTGGATGATGAACTTTTCCTTTGCAGTCCTTCGGAGAGCGCTGCATTTTTCGAAGAAGATTTTGAAAATAATGTCATGTTTTTCAACGATTCTTTAGGAAATTTCTTCTCGCTAGATGGCTCCTCTATGGCAATACTTTTCTTAGATTCTTTAGAAGGCACTTGGGAGTGGGTTGAGGAGTCTATGATTGTTGCGGTTATGACTTGTTGATGTTTTTGTTGACTTGCTGCTCCGTCGACTGACGTTGTCTTGAGTTCGAGTTTCCGGCGCCTTAGAAAATAAGTTGATACTGCAATCGCCAGCAAACCTGTAGAAACAGCCAATTCGACCTTAAAAATATTAACGATAAGCCACAGAAACGAAATAATTTTTAATTACTGAGTAAATGAATAACTAAGAAAGAAAAATGTCTGAAATACTGCATTGTTGATTTAATTATTTAATGAGATTTACGAGGTGTATGTAATTTTGCATGTATTTCATGATATTTACAGGGTGTACGTATAAGTGTGCTAAAAGGGTGTACGCATAATTTTACAGGGTGTACGTATACGTATAAGTGTGTTAAAAGGGTGTACGTATAAGTTTATAGGATGTACGTATAAGTGTGTAAATTAACTGCTGTTTTAACAGACATTAGCACTAATATAACGCCTGATCCTCGTATCTTGCGGTGAGAAGACGCCTCACCATAAATTTGGGAAGCGCTGTAGGAATTGCATTAATTCTATGAATTTCTACGGGGGAAAGCAAGTTTGCTCTCCAGCAAAGCAGAGTAGGCCTGCAGATGTGGATTAACTTGAGAAGTTACACTGCTATGGCCAACGTTATGTTTTTACACACAACATCCCGAACCTGTGTTACCCTGCTCTTTGTGCAATGAATATAGAGAATATTTTTGTGCCGGAAAATGATTTTCCATCACGATAAATGATTTCAATGTAAATTATTATTTTACAAAATTAAAAATAAACATGGAACGATTTAAATAAATATACAAGGTTTCAGAAATAATATTCAGGCTGACCCAAGACAGTAGCGAGGGAGAAGGTGAAGGCCAGCAGGACAGGCAGGCCGCCGAGGGGGAAGGCCAAGGGTCCGGCCTGCTGCTCACAGTTGTGGCCTGCGTAGCCGCTAGTGCAGGAGCAGTGGTAGCCTGTGATACGGGGCGGCAAGTGGTGATGTTGGAGAATGGAAGTGACGTCGACAGTTTTAACTCTATTTTACAACACTTCTCTTTAACTTCACTTCTTGTTTGTTTGTTTGTTTGTCTGCTACAAATCTTGTAATCGAAATTTAACACACTTCTACTTATCCTATCGATCTGAAATTTTGCACACTTGTGTAAAGTTGGAGACAATGCATGAATCAAATTTCAAAATAAATGACTTTAAAAATTAATTTTTTTTATCAATATTAAAAAAATTGGAAAAAAAATAATTTTGTCATCTACAAATCTTATAACTGATATATGACACACTTTTACCTGTCTAATTGATCTGAAATTTTGCACACTTGTGTGAAGTCAGAGGCAATGCATGAATCAATTAACAGAAAAAATAATGTTGAAAAAAATTTATATATTAAAATAAATGTTTATATTAAAAAATTGAAAAATTAATTTTTTCAATATTCGAAAATTAAATGAGAAATTCATTGTACATCTGTAAGATTGGAGACACTGGATTCTTTGGAAGTGTTGTCTTTAAAAAGTAATTTTTAAACGTATATTATTGCAACACTTCTCTTTAACTTCACTTCTTGTTTGTCTGTTTGTTTGTCTGTCGGCTAAAAATCTTGTAATCGAAAAATTTAACACACTCCTACTTATCCTATCGATCTGAAATTTTGCACACTTGCGTAAAGTTGGAGACAATGCATGAATCAAATGACAAAATAAATGATTTTAAAAAATTGAAAAAAAATGTTTTCAATATTAAAAAAATGTAACAAATAATTTTGTCAGCTACAAATCGTACAACTGATCTTTGACACACTTTTACCTGTCTAATTGATCTGAAATTTTGCACACTTGTTTGAAGTTGGAGGCAATGCATGAATCAATTGGCAGGATAAATAATTTTGAAAAAAAATTTATATATTACAAATTGAAAAATTACTTTTTTTAATATATGAAAATAAGATGAAAAATTCATTCTACATCTTTAACATTGGAGACACTGGATTCTTTAGAATTGTTGTCTTTAAAAAGTAATTTTAAACGTATATTATTTTAGGCTGTAATGAATGACTTTTGTCAGTTAATGTTTCGCATTGATGAGTCTAATATATTATGTTATATGATATGACATAATTGTTTTCATAAAATTCAAAATGAAATCGAACTGGGGAGTTGAATCTTGTAGGAACATCAAGAAAAGACAGGAAAAAAAGAGCAAAATTGATTCTGAAGAACTTTTTTACCTGAGACTGAATTGTATATTGCATTCATTAATCAGCAGAACCATTTCCATGCACATGAAGACGTGCACTTAACACAGCTTCTTGAGAAGAAAAACAGATCATTTGTATCAATGAGGAATAAATATAAACAAATTAAACCAAAGAAGACGATTTCCGTATACCTAACAGTAACGTTCATCGTCTAATATAATATGATAGATTTACCTAATATTAAACCTTATATGCAAAATGTAAACTTTACAACTCCATTATTACGTCATCTTCGTCCTCAGGGTAGAGTTGATACTGTATCATGATACATAGTTGAAGAAAATTCCCCTACTGAGGGCGCCCATGCACACAGCAGTCATGCAAGGGTCTTTATAGAAAAGGCGGTTTAAAGGCTCCAGATATGATTATTCTTTTGTGGATCACCCTCAGCCAGCCTATCATGGCTGATTGGAATTTACAAGGACGCCATTGCAAGAAGGTATTCAGCTGGAGGTCCGTATTCTAACTCCCTCAATTTTCCTTGAAACTTGTGAATAAATATGGTATAATATCTCATGGGAAGTAGATTCCGTTAGGCTTAACAATTCATGAATTTGCGCCGTGGTTCCATATTGAAGTCTATCTTTTCATGAATATACTCATATAGGCACGTCAGGTGCTTGCAAGACGGAGTGTCGTTTGGAAAGATGTGCTATAGAGTTAATTAATGTTTCCATTTTAGTTCTTATGGTAAAATATACCCGCGCAATTTAACAGATGAAAGCTCACATCCCTTCAACCTGTCATGAGATGGTCTAGTTTGGCGGCTACATGCAGTGTGGATGCCGCTCCTGTAGGGATTGTCTCCTTTTACGGTATTTTCATCAGCACGCGGGGAGAATTATGACTTATCTTAGGAACTAGTGGCTCCTAAATTTGAATACTGAAATGCAATCCTCATCATCCATTCTAAGACACGATTTTTTCCTTGAAATGGTATTCACAGACCATTAGTCGAGTTGCACATAAATTGAAGAAACCGTTTCAAAACGGCTTTTTCTGACATTCTAGCAAAGCCACACGATCTTTCTTTAGGGACTTTTGCCTATAGTTTACCTACTAAACCATTAATAATACTTCCAGCACAACGCAAATTGTTACAAATTATTAAATATGATTTTTGGGATCATGTTTTGAATAAGCACCCATACGTTACTCGGGTGCGTAATCTAAACAAGGTTAATTGAATGAAAAATACAAACAAATTAAGTGTATTTAAACATTTTTTACTAATTATGATTCAAAGTAGAAAAATACATTGCAAAAATGCATTAAATCCCAAGTGATAAGCTAAACATCTTAGTCAAAGTATTTTGCTGCAATATGATCACATAAGGCTTCAAAAGCATTTTGTGAGAAGCTTTTTCGCCACATAAATTCTTGTAGATTTGAATATAAAAAGGAATAGGGAGGATTAATAAAGTTATTCTACAAGTTTTATTCTAGGGAGCGTTTTATCAAGAAGGATATACAAGGGTGTGTTTTCTCAACAAGTTCATACTGGGGTGCTTATTCTTAACAAGATTCGCCTTTTTTGTCTTTATGGTTGGTGCTTGTGAACAATTTTGTTCCCAAAGAGCCTGCTTGTCGAGTCAACGTCAACATGGAACTAGAAAATAAAAATAATAATGCATGATTACAGAATGTAATACAATTTCCCGCTGAAATCTGTGTTTTTATTATAATGAATAGAAATATATAATAATTTTCTCATGATGTCTTTGCCATTTTCTGAAATTTACAGTGAATCCATTCATTTCTTATGAATAGTTAAGTGATTAGAGTCGATGTTCTAACGGTCATTCATATCATGACAGATACGGTTGATTACCTAATTAATAATTCAAGTTTAACGGACAACAAAGATTGATTTATTATGAATTCAATATTTTTATAAACTAAATATTTTTATTTATATTTATTTTTAAACTCAATAAGCTTCATTTCATCATGCAAATTAGGATTATTAGACAGTGAAAGTTGATTTTATGGTGGAACTTTAAATATATCGATCCTTTCGCAATTTATCATTCTTACAAAATTTTCTACTCAAGATAGCTCGGGAAAGACACATAATAATCCATTTTCATAGTTGAAGCACCAATGCAAGAAATCAACGACTGAAATAAGATAAGTAATCAATCTTAGCCTGATCAGTTGAAAAAATCTTACTTTGGGATAGAGTTTCATTACCTGGCACCGAGTTAGAGCACGAGGCGAAGTTGAGGCAAGGCTCGTAGCGACACTCGTCCACATCCAGACAGGAGGAGCCGTCGGGACTAAGCTGGAAGCCCTCGCCGCAGCTGCGGACCAGGGGGCGAAAAAACGCTTTTTAGACCACAAACCGAAGAGAGTGGCATTTCTTCCAGCCCTATTGGCGGATACAAGCTATATTGCAGAGGTTTTACGAACAATTGACAACGGAAGGCATACTGCACTGAAGTTTTGTGTGGTAATTCCAGCGGTATTTTGTATAGAACAATACGTCGGTGTCTGTTTTTACGGGAGTCGACCCTGCATGTTCTGAGATTTTTGAGTTTGTTCTGTTATGGCAGAATTTTGCTCTGTGTGTAAGGAAACAGCGTTGTGTCGGGCTGGGTTTCAAGGTTTTGTTTTAGCAAAATAGAGCTCCGGAGCCAAGGAGTTTCCTTTCATTTTAATCCTTCTTCAACCTGGCGCAATGAATTTATGTATACCTACAGAGATGAGGTTGGACTGATTCATAAACTTTTGTTCAGAATCACAGAGCAGTCGACTTCCATACAGGTGCCAAAATTATTCATAACACAAGGCACATAGTAGTGAAGTTATGAATGCAATGAGAAGTCACATTAATAATGTGTTTCGTCTTTCAAAGACTCGTTCATAGCATTACATTGTGCCACAGCTGAAAGTTGTTTCCACCATAAGTTGTAGTTTAGACAATAGCTAAACCCAAATACTGACTCAAAGCAGCTTCTTACTCGCACTTGAACTGCTTCCAAGTATTCAGGCATTTGTAGGGCGGAGAGCAATAATTGTATCCAAATACTGACTCAAAGAAGCTTCTTACTCGCACTTGAACTGCTTCCAAGTATCCAGGCATTTGTAGGGCGGAGAGCAGGTGGCGTTGACACAGGCTGAAGGTGGCACGCACCCCGACGCCAGGTCCAGCGCAGCCTCCACGGCCCCCCAGTGGGTGGCGTTCAGGGCCGGGGGCATCGGCAGCCGTCGACCGCTCACACGTACGTCGTCCAGGCAGCCTGGGCCAATTAATGTGAGCTTTGAGGTACCTTTTGGTTCAGTATCTTGATTTGAGGTACCTTTTGGTTCAGTATCTTTGAGATATCAGTTATTAAGGTTATTGAGTGAGAAGGAAAAGACATGAACGTCAAGCAAAAACTAATTCAACCTTCACGTACGTCGTCCAGGCAGCCTGGGCCAATTAATGTGAGCTTTGAGGTACCTTTTGGTTCAGTATCTTGATTTGAGGTACCTTTTGGTTCAGTATCTTTGAGATATCAGTTATTAAGGTTATTGAGTGAGAAGGAAAAGACATGAACGTCAAGCAAAAACTAATTCAACCTTCACGTGCGTCGTCCAGGCAGCCTGGGCCAATTATTGAGAGGTTTAAGGAACCTTTTGGTTCAGTATCTTGACGAGAGGTTATGGAGTGAGAAGCAAAATATGGATCGGGAACCATGAATACCTGATTGTCGTTAAAATTGACCAAGCTAGTTGTTTCTATGTTTCTTAATTATAAACTTGTATCTTTTAAGTTATATCAGTATGCACACAATTTTTGTGTACACATATAAAGTACGGAGTAAATAATCAGTAGAATTAGGGATAAAAAAAATCAAAATTTCTAACCTTCTTTAAAGTTTGTGTGAATGACGGGCTTCTCGCCAACGGATCTGGGAGATTTACCGCCAGGATGAGGAGCATCCGCTCCCCACAAATGTTCATCCCGCCACTGCATAGGAGCGGCGAGTGATGACATTTCTTCCTCCTGTGACAGCCTCTGGAGCTCCCTGTCGCCGTCGTCTGCTGTCAGCTCCAGGACGTTGCCGAACCTGAGAGGACACGCGGCGCTCGTGGCAGAGGTTCGAAATTCATGTGGAAATGAAGCTAATGTTAGAGGTTGTATAGTTTTTTGGTCCTATGCCGCTGAAACTTCATCATTTCGAAGTCTCGTCCAGTTGAAATAAATAAGTTACACTTTGCAAGCTCAATGTTGATGTGCGCATGAGGCTCACATGGAGTCAATCAGAGTGCAGGTTAAGTTAAAAAAAAAAAAACAAATAAAAAACTTATACAAACCACGTTTTCTTAACGGACAAAAAAGGAAAACATTAACTTTTACATAGCATTAAAGTTATGTAGAATGTTATGTAATGTTATATAAGAGTTAATATTTTTCTTTTTTGTCCGTTAAGAAAACGTGTTTTTTAAAAGTTTTGTATTTGTTTTATTTCATTTTTTTAGTTTTGTAACCACCAGAAAAACGTGGTTTTTAAAAATGGCTTTTATATTTATTTATTTTCTAATTTTTAGTTTAGCAATTTTAGCAATTCAAATCATTTTCCAGGGTTGGCAATTCTGGATGTTCGACAAAAAAAAAACTCGATTTCAAAACCGTGAATTTTTAGTTTTTTTTAATTAAATTTTTTTTAACTTATTACTTATTACTCCTGATGATCAAATCTTGAATTGTTAGGCAGCATAAGCATGCATGCCAAATTTCAAGTTTCTAGGATCTTCAGAAGTGCTCTGAATTAATGTTTGATTTTTGATGTCAGACGGACACGAAGCGAAGAGAAGAAAAACGTGGTAAAATACACAAAAGCATAATTAAATAATCCTTTTATGTTGGGGTATCCGCTTATAAGCCTTTTTTCTTAATAATTGTCTCATGTAAATTACTGATAAATGATAATAATATGTCACCAATCTCATACACGGAATATATGAAAATTCCGCATTATTTTCATGCGTTATAATATTATTAATGCAAAAAAACGACAAGAAAACTCTACAGTTTTCAGTATTTATGTGCTCGCTGTAAAGAATTTTTTCATAATTTGGTGACACTGACAATAAATAATGAGTAGGCATTTTTTCGCACATCGAGGTAAGACGATGCAAAACTACTACATAGGGTAACATGGGGCAGCGAGCCCACTGCGGGTCATGGGCCCATAGCGGGTTTCTCGCTAAGTATGGCAGATATTGGTTCGTGTTCTCTACCGCCGGTCGACAGTTACACTGGGATTAAGTGTGCGGATTTACGTTTAAGATATTAAACGTTATTACGTTATTTTATTACGTTATTAAGTTATTTGTGAATAACTGTTTTAGCCCAGATAAAATTTTTTTGCTGCTAAATAAAACTGTTTTCGATTACTGTAGATGAAGCTTTTGAAATTACTGTGAATTAAATTTGAAAGTAATATTTATAGGGATAATTTTGAGATCAAGTTTAGACTATTAGCTTTTAAAATAAAATGTTGACACGATATAAATTGAAATGATACCTAGTTGTGGCAACGGGCCCACGCGTGTCACGGGGCAAAGCGCCCATGGTGAAGTCTTGTGTTATGCATCATTAGATTTGTCTCAATGACCTTTTGAAAACTATGACTAGCTTTCTGAATTCCAATTTACACTTCATATTGCATGACCTTTTGATTTGCCGCCTCAAGGCAGCAGGTTTAGTTTCTAGTTATGCGTATTTATGACCCCTTATCGAGTTATTGACTCTTGCCTTGCCAAAAGTTGATTTCAGTCAACACCAATGAGCCAAAAGTTTATGAGTTTTTATGGTGTTGGCTGAAATCACGATTAGGTACGAATTCTCGGTACATAATATCTGGATTATGGACGAAACTGGAGGAAGTTTTTTTTATCAACTAAATATATTTTTTTCTAGACAAGGATACATTTTTTCATGCCAGGGACGAATTTTTTATCGCAAGGATATATTTTTCAAGTCAAGGATATATATTTTATGTCAATTAAATATTTTTCTTTACGTCAGCGATAGATTTTTTAAGCCAAGAATATATTTTTTCCAGGTTAAGGATATGATTTTTTAAGTTGTTAATAAATGGATGAATGAAATAGTTTTTATTACTTTTTTCTCATTTGAACTGTAAAGTGTTGTTTTAATATTTTTAAACGAAAATATGCAATTGTGGTAAAGGGACCTAGGGAGGGCGCCTTGCCCCAGTCCATGGGCCCATTGCCCCAGTGGTGGGGCAATGGGCCCATTTTGACACTTTTTACAAAATAGTGTTTTATTAAAAATTTAATAACTCTATAGGTGTCTAATTCACATCTTACATTCCTCATTAGTTGTACCGTTAAACAAAACAATTAAAGAACCACCTCGTGTCAATTAAAACTTCATCAAAAATTTAGTTTAAAAAAAGGTGGGGGCGCGCTGCCCCTTGTTGCCCTAATAGTGACCCTCAACAGACAGCGGAATATCACATCGCCAACACAGTGAAAAGCATAAAGTAAGGCACAAAGAATTAATAGCGCTCAAGAGGCTTTATTGTGCAACATTATGTCATGCTTGGTAAAAGCGAAGCTTGATTTATAATAATAGTCTCTTCTATAATGAAAAATTCCACCGCCTATTTCCTTGAAGCGCCAGTCTTCGTTACAGTAAACTCAATTGTTTATTGTTGTAGTAAACAACGAAGCAATGAGCAGCAATATTTTTCCTCATGCCATCACGTAAGATACAGCTTAGGCTTAGCAAAAATCTGTCACCTTAGAGGAGCAACTTTTCCCTGCGCGCTGTTGTGTAGGATAGGCTTAGGGGCAAAGCCAGAATGGGTTAAAAACCTCTTGAGTACAATGTCGTGCCACATGCCGTCATGCAGGGTACAACTAATGCTCAGCAAGTTACCTCTTAGCAGCAATGTCGTGCCACATGCCGTCATGCAGGGTNTTATATCCAGTAAAAGAATGGGCCGTCTGAACTATCATCATACAGCTCTCTCAAAGGTTGTGTGAATTCGCTCATAATCCATTTGAATCCATTATTAAAGCGTTCTTCACTTGTCAGCTCATTACGATATGGCGCGGACTGACTGTCGGTGGCACAATTTTCCGGAATTCGGACTGCGTGTCCACTTAGTATAGGTGAGCCATGATCTATCCAGTCACTAGGTATTTGAAACAATTATTACAATAGCCGTAATATATAACTGTTTTTCAGATCTGGTTATGCCTGGCTAAGCTGGCTTGCGTTTAATGAGTTATTTCTTGTGGCATACTTCGCTTATGGTCGTTACGGGTGAAATCCTCGTAAACCGCGTGCGCTACGGCCCTACGGGTGCGGGTGGAAAGGCTAAAAATACGGGTGAGATTGTCTCACCGTCTCACGTGCACGGGTGAAGGTTTACCACGGGTAAGGGTGATTTTTGCTCGGCCACGGGTGGTTTTTGCCCAATTTTCCATACCGGATGTTGCCTTCTTTAGTTCTGTAATTCATGTCCAATTGATTCATTGAATTATGATCTGTGAATGAATATTCATTACTGTGCTGACTCTTAGAACCTGAGTCCTGAGTTGACGCGTTAGCACTTAGCAATCTAGTTAACTCGTATCCAACCACAACACAATGCGGATACACGTTTGTCAGTTTGTGTGTACGGTCAGTGTGATTACGTAATTTGCATTGCCGCACGTCCATATTTAAACTATTTTAACTTTCTAAAAGTACAGCGCTGTTGGCGCATGGCACATTTTTTACCGGCATAGTACGGCGCACCGCGCAGGTCGTTAAAATGACAATATAAATTCCCGCGCACCTGGCACATCTTCCTGGCCATGGCATAAGGGCAGAGTTTTCCAATGTAAAAAAACATATTCTTTCTTTAAAAACCCATTGAGTAAAAATTGGTTTAAATAAAACTTTACAATGCATCACAATCATTAGTAATTTGCTATAATTTCAATACAAGAACTTTTACTGCTGTACACAGAAACTTAAGAAATGTTTACACAGAAATACAGTCAATTGACTGGTGGACCGTGGTTTATGACAGAATAATAACTAAATTTTCATAATAATATTCACTAATATTGCATACCTAATAAAATTGATCAGTTGATGGAAAATACAATACTAGTACAATAAACAAATGTCTAATGATAAAATTAAATGATAACAACAAGACTAAAATATAAATAATAGTTTGAGACTTTGAGCTGGCTCGCAGGCCTACTCCTACCTAGGCCTAGGCCTAGGTACTCCCTCTTCTCATGAAGAGAAGAGGAGGGGGGTGCCCGGGGTGGGGCGAGAAAGCCAGCCGGGTTCTTGAAAATTAAATTAGACACTTGACTTAAATACGCGTAGTATACACTACAGAAAAGCAAATTCAAAATCAAGTTGATATAACTTGATAAATGTGTAGGTATTCTGAGTATTACGTTAATCACGGAGGAAAATTTTACGTTAATCTCAGAGTAATTCTAGTAACCAAAGAGCACAATCGTAAGGTGTTTACCGTATGAACGCCACGGACGGACGGACATGACGAGTACAATAGGGCATTTTTTCCATAAATGAGGAAATGCGATAAAAATTAAAATATTCTTAGAAATCTGAAAACAAATGTAAGGAATAAAGCATTGGATATTAAGCATATTTATAAAAAAGAAAACTTGCGAAAGGAGGTTGCAATTGTTTTATATTCCTGAAGTACTTCTGTGCAACTTTTTCATTGAATTTTCGACCTTGACATTAGAATTTATGTTAAAATGTTTTGACCATCAAACATAAAATTAGTAAAGGAAAAAGCTGAAAATTTTATTTGTAGAAGGTGGAACATTGTGAGCTTCAGCAACAGAAATTGAATTTAAATTAGAATAGAAGTGTCGGCTTTGAAGAAATAGGCCCATGGCCTGTTGCCGATTCTTGAACTTTTCGTGACTTGATTCACATGGGATCCGGCCTTTGGAACCCAATCTTTCCATAACTGACGATCGATTGAGATAGCTGCTGGACTTATTGCCTGGTCCGTAATTTGCTGGACATATTAAAACTGAACATATGCTCCTGCATAGCTTCGTCTAGTCTGTTTTTGAAGATGTTCATACTCGGAGCGTCAACGACGCTATCAGGGAGGCTGTTCCACATGTCGGTGACTCGAAGCAAGAAGAATAGATAGGGGTGGCCCAGTGGTTAAAGTTCAGAGTACCAAGATTGCAGCAGCGAGGCGCTCGTTTGATCCCAGCTCTGTGCGCCAGTTTCTGGTCAGAATCGGCAAGGAGGCCGACCGGTAATAAATGCACAGCAGAATTGTAGCAGTGAGTTGCGAGTTCGAGACCGCAAAATGCTGTGAATGTTCTGCGATGTTAAGAATCGGCGACAGGCCTACGGCCTACTAAACGCTGAAACCGCTATTATTATTATTATTGTTATTATTATTATTATTATTATTAACCAATCACAGCTAGAAAGAAATAGGTTATGTATATGATATGATGGACTGAAAGTGGAAAGTTCCTGGCCTTTCCAAGCTTTCAGGTCCTGCTTTCCAATATGCTATGTCAGCCTATGTGTACTGGTTAATTTAATATCCCTCTAGAATTCCACACTGCCACACACAGTGTCGGAATATAGGGATTTGGTAGGTTTGCATTCTAAAGGCTTTTAAATAAATATGGCAACATTTTGTGAGGTTTCATCATTGCTGGCGCATAGTACGGTGTTTTGCGAGTCACATAAAGCAAACAGAACTGGAGTAACGCATACGGTTATTTTTTTATAGTTTTTCAATTCTCAATGCATCCTTAATGTGTCGGAATATACCGCGTTTACCCTACCTAATTCAATTGTTTGTTTGCTTCAATTTTTAAACAGCATGCTATAGGCTCATTTTCAACTTGCATTCCACTGTGTTACCAGCATAAAGTTTTTTAAATTCAAAATTGTAGCTAGGTATAGCCGTATAGGCTTACATAAAGTATACATGTAGTCTATAGTCTTAGATATAATGAATAATAATACTATTTTGTTCTTTTCTTTCTTTTTTCAATTGTTCTTTTTAGTGCTTTAAATCTTCCAAGTTCCAATGTTTGAAAGTTGAAACTATTGATCAGATTCAATCAAAACTGCAAATACATATTTTTAACCACCTAACACTATTAGGTGGTTAAAAATTTATGTCTGAAGTTCCAATTGAATCTGATATGAAGGCTTTATTGGGTAGTACAGGGTGCGCTACAGAAACTTACTTATTTGAAAAAATTCCTGTGCTGTTAGTTGGTCGGGTAGAGGGGCAAGAGGGGGTGCATCTGAAGGGGAAAGTTCCCAAGTTTGTTTCTCAAAGTTTCTCAAATAAATTTGCTGTAGTGCAAGAATTAACTGAACGCAATTTTGTTGCCCGTCAAAATGCATGTAAAATGCTGGTTGACAACCTGCCTGAAGACACGGTCGTTTTTTTTCAGTGGCGAGGCTCACTTCCACATTTCCGGCTGTGTCAACAGGCTAAACATGCGTTATTGGTGTGGTGTAAATCCACGTGAGTTTCACCAGAAGCCACTTAACTGTGAGCGAGTTACTGTCTGGTGTGCGACGTCGGTAATGGGAATAATTAGTCCTTATTTTTTTAAGAAAGCGAACGCGCAGTTACCGTTAATGGAGCTCGTTACAGGAACATGATCGAGGAACTTTTTCTTCCAAGACTCGAAGAAATGAACTTTAGGAACATGTGGCTTCAGCAAGATGGAGCCACAACACATACAGCACGAGACTCTATGAATTTGTTGCGACATCATTTCCCCGAACGCCTCATCTCTCTCAGAGGCGATCTCCAATGGCCGCCACGCTCTCCAGGTTTGACTCCATGCGATTTCTTTTTATGGGGATATTTGAAATTTCTGGTTTATGTCAATCGACCACGGACCATAGCACACCTCAAGAACAACATTCACGACGTCATTGCCAAAATACCAATTGATATGCTGCATAGAGTGGAAACCATTATAAAAAAAGCGACTTCATTAGTTTATGCACAATGGAGGCTGTCATTCATGAGATTTAATTTTCAAAACTATGAAAAAAATTTGGGATACTGTTTTCTTGAATAAAAAAAATTTAAAACAATAACTGAAGTACTTTTGTTTTTATTGACCTTTCAAATAAGTAAGTTTCTGTGGCGCACCCTGTATATTGCGTGACGGGCTTACAGAGCATTGGTCCTAGGGTGAAACTTGAAGGCGAGGGGCGTGATGGGCTACTATATATAATTATATATCATTGTCACCTGATAGGCTGACAGTCACCCTATTAGGGTAAACACACCATATTCCAACACCTTAAGGACGTAGCAAGAAATAAATGGCTCTAAATAGATCACCATATAAGGACGTAGCAAGAAATGAATAGCTATATATAGATCACCGTATGCGCAACTTGAGTTCTGATTGATTTACATCACTCTCAAAACACCACACTATGCGCCAGCAAAGATGAAACATCACAAACTGTTGCCATATTTATTTAAAAGCTTTAGAATTCAAATCTACAATATTGCTGAATTCCGACACGTGTGACTAAATGCAGTATATTGTGAGACTAATTTGGACAGCGCTTCAAAATCATCATTCATAATTCTGACACCCTGTGTGAGCTGTGTTGGAATATGACACCCTGTGTCATGTCTGTGTGTTGTAATTCCAACACTGTGTTGGAATTAGTTTTGATGTGTCTAAAACCTTCTTTTAAATCAATCATCTATTGATTTATTTACCACTTAAAATCAGTAAATACAAGTATACTTAAAGGATTCCTAATATATTCACAGACTTATTTACAAGTCTCAAACCATAATATTCTTTCTAAACAAACAGTTTATCACTATTTGGTAGAGCAAGGTCAACTTTCACACGTGTTTTGATGTTCTCACTGGGTGACTTGGACTTTTTCTCTGTGGACCTTAACATTTTCCTGCCAGACCTAGTGTTTTGTGGAAATATTGCGCGCAATATTTCCACAAATATTGCGCACCGACATGTGGAAATTGCGCGCACCGACATGTGGAACAGCCTCCCTATAGCATCGTTGAAGCTCCGAGTATGAACATCTTCAAAAACAGACTAGACAAAGCTATGCAGGAGCATATGTTCAGTCTTAAAATGCCTAGCAAATTACGGAGTAGGCAATAAGTCCAGCAGCTATCTCAATCAATTGTCAGTTATGGAAAGATCGGGTTCCAAAGGAACCCGATCCTTGTGAATCAAGTCACGAAAAGTTCAAGAATCGGCAACAGGCCATGGGCCTATTTCTTCAACGCCGACACTTCTATTCTATTTTATTCTATTCTAATGGTATGACGTCACTATTTCAACCATCTATGCATGCGTGGAACTAAGACAAAGCTTAATATAAAGGAAAAAGAGAAGTGTCGGTATTACCCAGTGTTGGAAATTCTGAATATGGTGCGTTTACCCTAGTAATAGGGTCACACAGACACAGTCACACATCATATCTCATAGCTTGTCCTTGAAAACCCTATATTATGCTACATATACATAGAATACACTTGTCACTGCATAGTGGCACAGCAGAGAGTTTTTTAGACTCTCCCTCAAGCAGTGTGCCAGACTGGCAGTGCCTCAAGTTCATTTTTGAGTCCTAGTATAAGTAGATCAGTAAAGTATCATGGTATTCACCAAAGATGGATACCACTCACTAGCATTATTATACATAAGAAATTGGTTTAATTCTTGAGTAACTGAGGAAATTAAAAATGAACTGATTCTAAAAAATATCTGGTTTGCAGTTTGCCACTAAGCTTGTCAGAACTATGATTTGTAGGTGTTGATAACCACATGACTACAAAGCTGTTTTGACTGTGCTAGAAAGATGTAGTTAAATTTTGTTTATAAATTGACTATTTAAGTGGCATGACCATGTTATCTGCATTAAAGATGTTACTAATTATTTTTTTCTAATGCTGATATCCATGATACTTAACTTGTATCCACACATGGAATTTACCTAATTTTCCTAAATGAATTACCGTAAAATGGGGTAACTTAGACCGGTGGGGTAACTTAGACCACTTTTTGTTTTTTTTAACAAAAACCCCCACTACTCAAAAACTATTTGACATAGAAAAATTTTGTCAATGGGCATTAAAGGCCTAATACTGAGGCTACATAACACAATATAAAGATTTGAAAAGTTTGCATATCTAATAGGTTAAAAAATTAAAAATGTGACCCATGAAAAAAAGCTATTATTCAAAGCCTGTCAGAGTACCCCCTCCAATTTTTTATTTTTTGGTTAAATAACTCCAGGTTTTGATGCATTGTAGTAGAACTCTTCTAGTTACATATGCAAATGACAAATTTTAGGAAAGTGTCATAGTTTGCAAATGGGGGGCGCTGCCCCCAAATGGGGTAACTTAGACCACCTAATGTCAGCCCTGACGGGGTAACATAGACCGGCTTGGAAGTTTATATAAAATTACCATATGTAACATATTTTATGTTTGACAGCCTATTTATGTTTTTTCTTTATGTTTCAGACTCTACAGAGTCTTATATATGGTAATTTTAACTTAATTTCCAAGCCAGTTAATATTACCCCATCAGGGCTGCCATTAGGTAGTCACATTTCCTTCATTATGGGGCGGTGCCCCCCATTTGCAAACTATGACACTTTCCTCAAGTTTGTCATTTGCATATGTAACTAGAAGAGTTCTACTACAATGCACCAAAACCCGGAGTTATTTGAAGTTATTTTACCAAAAAATAAGATTGATTTTATCACCCGGTCTAAGTTACCCCAAGAGCTGGGGTAACAAAGACCATCACTTTTTTTGAAAGACTATGAGAGGCAGGAGCCAGCAATTTATGGTGAGTGAAGCTAGAGTATAGACCTGTATTTTGCATGTTTCAATTCAAGTTTAATTTAGCTAGTAAAAAAATGGCATCATTTATAATAAAAAAAGTGGTCTAAGTTACCCCATTTTACGGTACTATTTTTGAGCTTTGATTTGATAAATTTTGCTATCTTAAAGAAAATAATAATCCCTCTCCTTATCCATAAAATTACCTTTCATGATTTATCTATCATGGTTTGATTAGGGAATATTACTACTCATAAATATTGCTAATTTTATAGCACATTACTACAAATTCCAGCCCAAATTCCCATGCTCAAGACATTTTTATTGGTATGTTTTACATGTGTTACACATTAAAAATCGAGTATGTATGACAAGTTAATTGTGTCAAACCAGGTTTGAACCTGGTTTGAAACAATAAAAATTTTGGGTCCCGAAAATGCCAACTTTTGATCTTGACTGATGATGGTGGCCATTACACTTTATTGCTAATTACAATTTATGATCTATATATATATATATATCACAATAAATTCAAGTAAAAGTTGGCTAAATTTTTCTCCCATGTATTCCACAACCCAATATTACCACGTTTTTCTTAGTTTTGCTTTGTCTCTGTTGGTCATCAAAAATTCAAACCTTAATTTAGAGCTCTTCTGAAGATCCTAGAAACTTAAAATTTGGCATGCATGCTTATGCTGCCCAGCAATTCAAGATTTGATCATCAGAAGTAGGTAATAATTTAAAAAAAATTGTATATCACGTTTTTCTTAGTTTTGCTTTATCTCATCGCTGTCTGTCTGTCATCAAAAATTCAAACCTTAATATAAAGCACTTCAAAATATCCTAAAAACTTGAAATTTGGCATGCATGCTTATGCTGCCTAACAATTCAAGATTTGATTGTTGGAAGTAATAAGTTTAAAAATTATTTTTTACATTAAAAAAAATTTAAAAAACCTAAAAATTCACATTTTGTAATCAAGTTTTTTTTTGAACATTTAGACTTGCCAACCCTGCAAAAGGATTTGAATTGCTAAAATTGCTAAACTAAAAAGTAGAAAATAAATAAATATAAATAACATTTTTAATAACCACGTTTTTCTGGTGGTTACAAAACTAAAAACAATGAAATCAAATATAATGAAAAAACTTTTAAAAACCATGTTTTCTTAATGGACAAAAAAGAAAAACATTAACTCTTACATAACATTAAAGTTATGTAGAATGTTATGTAAGGTTATGTAAAGGTCTTGTGAGATTCTTTTTTATCCGTTAAGAAAACATGGTTTTTAAAAGTTTTTTATTATATTTTTTTAGTTGCTATTGATCATGTTCAAAACTGGTTACACTATTGCCTTTTCTTACAGTAGGTTTATTGCCAAACCAATTTTAAATTGGGTAATAATTTACCATGCCCTTAATTTGTGACCCATGTGGCCACACCTGACAAGAATACAATTTTTTCTTCTGTGACTAGCTTATGAATATATCTGAATGTTACAGGCCCATCTATGTTGATTTACTGATTGCTAAAATCAACATGAATGCTGTGAAACATAATTCATTTTATTTGTAAATGTCAAGTTGATTTAGGTAATACAACAGCTAGTATGGACTCCAGTGGTTTACTCTCATTGAAGTGGAATAATCACTCGAGCACCTTTACTGGTGTGCTGTCTCATCTTAGGATTAATGTAAGTGGCTTATTTATTCATTAACTTTTGCCTTATTTATTCATGTGTCATTTCAATAAGCAGCACAGGTAAGATTTATGTAAAATATGTGTTTAATTTTGAGATAGAATGCAAAACCCACTAGCCAAAGTAAAGTATTTTTGATGTGAATAAAGGATTATATTAATAAGAAATTGCATTGGCAAATTTAACTTTAACATGGTGTAATATTTAAAGCTAAATTTGTATGATATTTAAAGAATAATGTAGTTCATTTTTTTTCATTTTGCACAGAATCTGTACACTGACGCAACTCTGGCATGTGAAGGGAAAGTCTTCTCAGTTCACAAGCTGGTCCTGTCAACCTGCAGTGAATATTTCCAGAAGATATTTGAGGAGACTGACTGTCGGAGACCTGTTATTGTTCTAAAAGACATCAAGCACACAGAATTGGATGCTCTTCTTAACTATATGTACTTAGGTGAAGTAAATGTTCTTCAAAAAGATCTTTCAGGGTTGATAAAAGCCGCTGAGTGTCTGCAAGTTAAAGGTCTTGCAGTTGCAGATGATGTCCCTTCACCGCCACACAGAACTAACAATTCAACACATTTCAAAAAATCAACAAAGAGGCTAACATCAACCAGTTCTGATCAAGAAAAGTCTAAGAGATCACGAAGAGAACCTGAACAAATATCAGATGAAAATGAGCACACTCAAAGTTCAACAAGTAGAGGGAAGTTCAATGCAGCAAATGAACTTCACAGGGAATCTCGTCAATTGTGCAAGGCAAACTCAAAACCTTCTGATGATCAAAGAGCTTTGAAGGGAACTAGTCAAGAGGTGAGGTTTATATATATATATATTTTTATCTGGCAATTCAAAACTTCATCATTGAGTATGGTGCTTTTATCTCTTTGACACTTATGAATACCTATATTTAGGAGAGATGAATTGAGTTCTTATTCTTATTCTTCTTATTCTTATTTGCAATCATTTCTGAATACCTAATTTGCTAATTTTTCTGTCTAGTTTAATTGCCATAAAACAGGACCATAGAATTAGAGGGTGACTTGATCAGTTTTGACATTTAAGAAAAGAAAATCCTATACTACTCAAGAAGTTCTTGCCTTACAAAAATTGTGTTGAAGGCTCGTGAAGTACCATGAAATAACCTACATATGCAATAAAGAGAAATATTTATATATTCATTATGTGACTATTTTTATCACAAAAAGATAAGCACTATAAATGGTCCAAATAACCCCTACAATGGTCTAATCACCCGATTTTATGGTATGCAAGTTTCTTTTCTGAGTTAAATGTTCTTATTGATATGTTATAAATGTTATTGTCTGAAGTTGGTGGCCTTGACTGTTCATTTTAATTTTTCTGGAATGAAAATTAATTTAAGTGAAGTTGTTGATTTCAAATGCACCAATGGGTATCACTGCTCACAGACATTACCAGAGTCATAAGAGATAGATTCAATTTTTGTAATGACTGCATGTGTACCAACATGTTACAGTGTATCTTGTTGCTGCACTAATCTATCTAATGTCTTCATTCAATATCATTTGTGTTGATAATAAATTATCCCACCTACCTACTAGAAATTTGGGATTAAACAATTTTTGTCATAGAGAAATGAGTTAGGTAAACTAATTTTTTAATTGTGTTTTTCTCCAGATAATATTAGATGAAGAGATCAAGAGTGAAGCATTCTCTCCAAAACTGGAAGATGTTGATGATTATGAAGCTAATCCATCATTTGATGAGGCTGCTCAAGTGTCATCTGCTGCATCAAGCATTCAGAGTTCCATGCAGCATCACAGGCCTTCAGCAGATAGTGTAGCACATGTGAGTCACTCACAGGCCAGTAACTCCTGAATTTTTATTGCTTAAATGGAAAGTGTTTAGTGCCATTCACTTTCCTTGAATGTATGATCAGAAAAGTTCTCGTACTTGCAAGTTTTATTCTCTTGACTGAATGAACTGTTGAGTTTTCATGAGTTTTCATGACATTGTTTCTTCTGAATATGTTTATTGGGTTATATTATATCATAGTTTATCTGATAACATTTGTTTTTGTGCAGGAAGATGAGGGCACTGCCAATTCTGAGCCAAAAAACAGCAATTCCATCCAGCAAGACTTCTCGAGTGACGATATTCTGGTGAGTTTCCATCAATGTTGCTATAATTATATTCACTTTAATAGATACTGGTAACTATTAGCATTATGAAATATCACTCCTCCAGTTTATAATTTTACTGGACTTGGAGATCCTATTATTAAATATTTTATTTAATCATTGCAACATTTTAGTGTTCAAGAAACTTCTTGATAGTTTCTTGGAAAAAGAAACAAAGCTATTGATATCATCCAACAAAGATGCTAGAAAAAAAAATTTTCTTGGCATTCCATAATCTTTTGTTGTGTTTCATGTGTATTCTAGGCAATATATGAATAGTTTAAAACTTTTTTTCCTATTCAACAAAACCCAAAGCAGCGATTGGTCATTTGGAAAAAGAAAGTTGATTCAAATATTAAAACTGTTTATATAATTGTTTATTAATCTTCTTTACACTAGTATTGGATATGTGCACAATATTCAAGTAACTAAATTACATAAGAGTTCAGTATTTTTACTATTTTATTTGCCGAGTTTAATGGGTAAAGTAGAGTTGCATGAATATATTCTTTTGTCTTCCTGGGGGTTTTCTTTCTAAATAAGAACTGTTTGCTAGATTTTCATGATGGCAACTATGTTATGAATTTCCTCTTGGCTGTATCAACTCTGGGTTTTTAACTATGTTTTGTATTTCGTCTTAGCTGTAGCAACCCTGGGCGTTTTAGTATCTAAAAATACCTGTTTATTTGTTTAGGTTAAAGATTTCTCTTTCAGAATGTTTATATTTTTTCTATTGATGATCTGGTCTAATGCAAGTAAATGTGAGCTAACAATGCAAATGAGCTTATCAGTTTGCTGAATTTTCTTCCAGTTTTCTAGCTCTTGCCCAATTCTTGTAAATTTATTATTGTTGAAAAATTTGCTAATAGTTATATTCATTTAGCTAATTTTATTCTGTTGAATTGCTCTATGATGAATTGAATTGTGATGAAATTGATGATGAATTGGTGAATGACGAAATTGCTCTATGATGAATTGCTCTCCATAATGCCTACTATGTGTATTATTTATGACTTACAAATCAACTCGGTGTTTGTTTTGCATAATATTTTTGTACTTTTCATTTTGATGCTTATGTTATCAGAACGAGAATATGTTCATAGTTGAATTTATACTTTTAAGCGTGAACCAATTCAAAAAATAGCTTTCAAAGGAAGCAACTGTACTTTATTTGAACTGTGGAACCAGTTATTGGTAAATGTGAATTTCTGAGTAAAAATTTGACATTGCTGGTATAAGCCTTAAGATTAACAAGGAGTTTTAAATTGGAGGAACACTGAAGGAAACGGTTACAAGAATTTTTATATATTAGAAAGTTTGTACTTTTAAGAGTGCAAAAAAAATGTTTTCATATCGTCCTTAACGTTCCACTGATGCCTCACGTGTCATTTGATGTCCGCAACTTGGCGACATGTCTCAAATTTTGTCTGCAACTTTGTTTGATGTCGGAAGGTCGTACAATTTAGTACGGTGTGAACTCAGGTCCAGTTTTGTTGACTGAGGCTGCTAGACGCTTGTGTTTATCAGGCAGTCACAAAACAGTGCTAGCTGCTCACTCTGTTGCTTAAGTTAACTCGGCCTTTGTTAACCAAACTGGACCTGATGTTTCAGACGAGACTTGGTGGTGGGGATGTTGGTGGTGGTGCTGGTGCGATCAACGTCCATTCCTACATCCTTGATGCTAATGAATACTACGACAAGGATAACGACCACGAAGACGTTGTCTGCACCTCAAGCCCCGCTGTAGTGTCCATGAGTCCTCGCAGCTGCTCTACTCCCGACGATGGGTGTAAAGCGTCACGTCTCGGCGGTGGGGTAGGTGATACCTCATCGTCGTCTGACGTGTTGCACTCGGCACTCAAAGATGCGACTGATGCTACGTGTGCATCGTCACGGCTGCGTGACGAAGACTCAAGCAACGCAGCACTGAGAGCAAGCGCGTTCTCCAGTGATGATTTTTCCTCAATGTCGCGAGATCTTGACCTGGTAGTGAACTCCCTCAGAGACCAGCAGCAACTTAGTCTCGGTTACTACCAGTTAACTGGAAACGGAACTTCGGGCTCCTGTTTACTACCGCCTGTCTCTTCGCCCTCTTCTCGCAATAACAGGAACAACAGTAGCGGAGGATGCAGTAGTGCTTCAACACCATCATCATTCCTTCAAAGTTTACAAGGATCCTCATCATCATCGTCTTATGTTGCTAGGTCGTATCTCTGCCAGACATGCGGACGCCGTTTTAACCAGAAGCATCACCTACGTCATCACACGTACACGCACACGGGCGAGCGACCGTATGCCTGTCCTCACTGCGAGCAGACCTTCACGCAGACCAGCAGCAGGAACAAGCATATCAAGACCATGCACCCTGATGTTGGCTTCACGAGCCTATCGATGGTCGCCCCTCGATATGACGTCACCTAGGATACCAGCTACTCAGCCCTCGGCATCAGTTTATTTACACCGATACTGGCCAGTTGTTGATATGTATACACATTGGTGGTTCAAAGTTATTAGCGCACCATTCAATATATTGTACCATTTGTTATTCGCCAAACAACTTGGGTTTTTTAATACGAGTTAGGAGTACCTATACCTATTCTGCACCCCCAAATTCAAATCGACTTGCACTGTTGGTTTCAACCCTGAAGTGCAAGTTTAGTGAAGGTGATGTGTAATATATTTTCCATTTTTAGCTGCTCTTCTGTTAGAAATGTTATCGATCTATTCTGAGATTTTGAGCTAATTTTTTGTTATTACTTGATTCTAAAAATGCTCGTCTATTCACCTTTTCTGTAGACGCACTTATTCCGTATCCACCACATCTGCTAGTGATATCTATTTAGTGAATTTTGAATCCATACATACAGACTATGCTGAAATAATTGTGAATGTGATTTGATTAAACACTTCTGAACGAGTGCAGGTTATCTAAAAGGACAAGTTATCAGTTTTCATATTATCTGACGCCTTCACAGTTCAAGTATTGCATTTCTTTAACACAAATTTTATTTACTAATATTACATTCGCTTCGTTGCAAGTGAAATATATACTTGTCCTGACGTGAGAGGCTGCAAGTATAAGCATCACAAATTCTTTGAAAACTTATAATTCTTTTACTTCATTTCGCCTCAGACTTATTTTTTTGCAAATCAGTGTGCAAATTAAGTTTTTAATGCCCTTATGTTACAATTTTTACTTTGATTTGCACTGTAAACGCATGAGTTGCTGTCGGGAAGTATTTACGGGTATCAATGGTGTAATTTAAACACCTAATGAAGTATGTTATAAGCGCAATTTACTTCGATGAAGAACATAAACAGGTTATTTTCTTCCATTTCATTAGAAGTGTCTTCTCACGCACCGTCTCGATCTCGATTTGTTCAAAAAGTCGCAGCCGCATCTATATTTTCACCCCTTGTGCTCAAGTGAAATTATGAAGCTAATTGAAGAATCTTGCTGGCATATCTCCATGATCACTTAAGTTTCGCTAGAGTGTATCTTATTATGTATGATCCATGATCATGTTTAGCATGATGAACGGGAATGGTCGTGTGTGGAGCTTTACCAAGAGTTTGCTGCTTAACTCTTCCGAATGAGAAACGGTCATC
Source organism: Hyalella azteca (assembly GCF_000764305.2). Taxonomy (NCBI): domain Eukaryota; kingdom Metazoa; phylum Arthropoda; class Malacostraca; order Amphipoda; family Hyalellidae; genus Hyalella; species Hyalella azteca. The sequence continues at coordinate 87,399 of NW_025933061.1, forward strand.
TTTGTTTAATGTCTTTGAGAAGTTCAATTTCCGTCCATGTTTACGTATGAAAATCAATTTGTGCTAGCACTTCCTCATTTGAATATTCGTTGCTTATGATGGTATATTGATTTCTAAATTTAATTTTTACTATCGATATTGAGATAAATTTAATGTATAGCATAATTTTTCTTGATGTGTTTGCGCGTGTGGACGTGGGCTCTGCCAGTCTCGAGCATGTATAAGCTCATAATTGTTAGCATATTCTTCAGGTTATGTTGAAGTTATTTCGTGCTACGGACTTTGTAGTTATACAAACTCGTTGTAACTTTCAATGCCGACCCCCCCGTGCCATCTCGCCCTTGTCGTGGGGGGGGGGCTTGCGTGTCTCGATGAGACCCGAGGCTGTGCGGTCTCAGATGCAATCATGGCCGAGTGGCTCGGGTGGAGAGTCCAGACTAACAGAGATGGCAAAACGCCCTTCTGGTAACGACCTGGCTCTCTTACGGATACGCAAAGACCTTTCNTATGTTCTTAGCCCATAATGCCCAACGTGACATTCGGCGCGAGATAGCTTAGCAGCTGAAGCGCTAGTAATCATAGGGCCACTAAACTAAACTAAACTAACTTTCAATGCCGAACATTATAATCAATAGATGATAATGCTGATGAAATTAGACCACCGTGACAGTGTATTTAAGCTCAAAAAATCAAGTCGTGAATTATTTGAATCTGTTGATGTATGCGCTATAATTGTAAGTGCGGTAATACATGTTCGGTTTTGCTTTAATTATTGATGGTGTAATTTGCTTGTGCCAAATTCGTTTTATCAATATTTGAGAACACCCGCATAAATAGTATGATGGTTGATCGTTGCATAACAACTAAGAATTCTTGCAGATATTAGAGCTCAATTTTTTATGAATCTTCATTGATACAATCAATGGTACAATGCCGCTATCTTGCGTAGACGGTACGGTTCGATATGAATTGACGATTTGTTTCGTGAAACTTGGCAGCTAGAAGATCGCTCGTAATGATACTTTATTAAAGTTATAAACAAAATTTGCGTTCTCAGGGTTCAGTTATACAGTGCACTTTACCACAGAGCGCGGGGCTCTGACTGCTGGGCTGAGTTGTAGGATCAAGTAGTTATGTAGGCAGGATTGCTTAACACTTCTCATCTCTTGTCTCTCTCGCGCGGGCGTCCGATGTCTCTTGTATGAAAGTCTTCGTTTCTGTAGTTGACTAGCTGTTCACCTTTTCGTTGTTCGTCTCTTAAGAGATGCTAGCTTATGCAAGTTGGTCATCTGAGATCTACTTTCCTTGTAGGTAATGAATGATTTTTGGTTGAAAAATATCGTAATGATCGAAATATTTCAACTTGTTGAGAGATATTTAGTTTACGGTACTCCTGGCGCGAGTCTTTATAGCCGTGCGACGGCAAACCTAAACTTTCTCTTAACGACTTGAGGGTAAATCCTTTTTATTATAACTCAGGTCCTGAGATCCTCCATGTACATAATCACGTGTATGTAGACTCTTAGATTACATTGTAGTCCGTGCCGCCTGATTCAAGGGAGTGACGCGTTCTTGTACAGAAACATTCCAGTTAGCGAAGAAAATGAATATCTGATCGTTCTCATTCGTGACTTAGGCGTCTACATGAACCCCTCGACTGCCAACGCAGAGAAAAGTCAGCGTCGTGGATTTTATTTACGGATGACCGTTATACTATTGTGCGAGTTTGGTTTTGTATTTGTTTTTTTGTATAGTATGAAGCAATGGTAGTGCTTATTCTCTTATTATTGTTGTTATTTTTATAAATGAGGGCTTCATAGAAAAAATAAGACGAAAAAACACTTGGTCGTGCAAAGCATATATTTCGTTACATAATTTTACTCACTCAGACGCAAATGATTCTCCACACGGCTGGGATTGGTTACTTGTCTTTCTCCGAGTTTATATACGAAGATGTGAATGTATTGCTTTATCGAGTGTTTTATTATAATTACAATCAGGCAGATGATTATTTTAGTAGAGAATCGAAAGTTATTCTTTGGCAGCCGCTTGAGGAGTAAACACTTATTATCGCTTCACTTTTTGAGGAAACCATTATATTTGAAAAATAAGTTTTCAAAAGCAAGGTAATGGTAAGAGTTTTGCTTGTTCTGAAACTAATCCCTTACCAAACATTATAGCTCATTTTTCATGTATCAACTACATCAAACCATGTATATAATTAGACTCGTGCATTCATGTATCATATACGAATCAAGGTAATGAGCCGTAAACAAGTATCATATAGTAAAAAATTAATCATCTTTTAAGTTTTGTCTCTCGTTTAACTGTATTGCCGATCTCTGGGCGAGAATCTTGTTGTTGTTGATGATTCGGTTAGTTTTCACATCCAGAATTCCAATATGTTATTAGAATTTGATCTAGTTTTGGAATAAAGATCTTGAGATCTGCGGTCGGTAGACAGAGTACATATTTTTTACATGTGTTTAACTTCGTAGTCGCATCTTGTAAGACTTTGTAGTTACTCATCCATAATTCACTAGACATCCGATAGCAACAATATTTTGATGAAGTTATCACGAGCTGTCCGTGGTATGCATACCATAAGCGCTCCGTTGAGAATAAAAGATTAAAATTATTATGATAAATAATTGGCTGCAAATCATGCATATCGAAGATTTGATTGGAGGCTTTAAAATACGCTATACACTGCCCATAGGGTGAGCGGTTTGTGTGAACTCTGTGCGCGGCGCTCGTGTCGAGCATATGGAGCTCATGTCGAGCATATGGAGCTCTTGGCGCGGCGCTCGTGTCGAGCATATGGAGCTCTTGGCGAGGCGCTCATGTCGAGCATATGGAGCTCTTGGCGAGGCGCTCATGTCGAGCATATGGAGCTCATGTCGAGCATATGGAGCTCATGGCGAGGCGCTCATGTCGAGCATATGGAGCTCATGTCGAGCATATGGAGCTCATGTCGAGCATATGGAGCTCGTGTCGAGCATATGGAGCTCATGTCGAGCATATGGAGCTCTTGGCGCGGCGTATATTGAAATCACTTGCAGGTCATGCGTAGCTCAATAAATCGTTATTAGTTCACACTTTACGGCTGCATTAGATGCCTCGGCAATACTACCATATTCGCATCATCATTTGGATTGATTGTGAGTGGTAAATGTTCCTTAATTATTATGAACTTTGTCTCCCTGAAATAATATATTTCTGTTCATTAGAACTGAACAGAAATATTATATTTCAGAACAGAAATAATATATTTCTGTTCTGTTCTGTTCATTCAATCTATCCCACCTTCTGCTGTGTAATCCGTATCTACCAAATATTTAACTCCCATTTTTTTCTAACCTTAGGGCATGAGAAACTTCGATTCCTATATCATTTTAGCCAAAGATTACGTTGAACATTTTCAGCTTGCTTACCAAGTTTAATTGAAAGAGCTGATTCATATTTGTTTCATTTCAACAACTGAGTTCAAATTTTGTGCATGACTTGAATCTATTTTCGTTTTTGATCTCTTCAGTGCATGGTGTATGAAGCGTGCCAAACATAGAGGATGAATCGGTGCAATACTAAGTGTAAATTGTAATTGTTGAAGAATATCAGTATGTGAATGAATCGTGCGGTTTTTTATTTTGATAACTTAATTGATGGTCAAATAAATTTCTGAGTCTCATTGGCTTTTGTGACTAGACCTAAAACCCTGGAGTGGTGTACGGTTCATCTTTATCTTAGAATAGCGGAGAGTCGGTGGCGTTTTTGTGATGCTTCCCTCGAGTTCGATTTCATGACGCCCAATTCTTATAGATTGCATTGCGTTCAAGTTGGATCTTGCAATCTGAACCATTTTTGTGTGACGGCGACTACAAACATCGTCTAGCTTCTGCTAGTTTCAATCACTCGCGACTGGGGAAATTAACCAGCACTGTTGCCTACTCTGTTCGATATTGTTATAAAAGCAAATGGTCATGGATACACTGACGTACTGTAGAGGAAGGGTTGAAACCTTATCTGTCACTTCGGTGTTAGCTTCAAGTACATTCCAACTGACTGCATATTAATGCTTCTATTGCTTTACCAATAAGTCTTTTCTTTAGCGCAGTTTCTATTCAATGCTCAATAAGCGAGAGATGTTGGTCCTGAGTTCACCGATGATATAAATATTTGAGTGCTGTGTAGGTGTCGCTGGTAACGTTGGTGTGTGTTTGTCTCAGGAAACGCTCCCCTCGGAAACTGACTCCACCGCTCCTGGACCTCCCCCGTGTCTCGGCACACAGCCTAGCTCTCCAGCGACGTCGTGGCATTGCAACTGGCAAAAAGAGAAGAACTCGGGCGATAAAACCCGTGGTTTTGTAAACGACGAGGGATTCAAACAGCCAATGAACGCTAACGATGATTTCCCAGAAGTTATTGACTCGTCCGTACCTGCGGAAAGTTCGAGTGGTTCGTTGTCTTGGCTCGAACAAAGCGTGAGTTGCCGTAAAGAAACAAACTACGTAGCGAGTTTGAATCAGCTCCTCAGCTCTACGAATCTTCAATATCATGGGCCCAATGACAATAACTCTTTTAAGGCCCGTGCTCACGATGACCGTCTCACGTCATCGTCTTCCAGGAATAGGAATTCCGCCTCTTCAAGCTGCTCGTATTTATCGGACGGTATTTCAACTTCATCGACGTCGTTTTTTGAGAAGCTTCCATCGTCGCAGCAGGGCTGTCTAGAAGATTTTGATGTTTCGTACGACGTAGGATCTTACGTTTGTACGATATGCAGTAAATCTTTCGTCCAGCGATGTCTCCTCAAGCGCCACATGAAGATCCACGATGTCAGCGAGAAGTGTAAGTGTCATTTCTGTCCTTTTGAGACCACCTTCAAGTTCAACCTCAAGTCCCACATGGCACGCAAACATCAACATTTTTGCGATTCTTCGTGTCAGTTAAGCACCATCGGATAATACTCGTATCGTGTCAGTTAAACATCACCAGATAGTATCGAGTAAGTTAGACTTGAACAGATGATAGCGTGTTAGTTAGACTCCACCTAAGTACTCCAACAATATGCGGTGTACCTAATGTTATAAATAGATCATCGCTCGCAACAAGCATCTGCTGTATAATGACCACAAAGACGTAGTCTGCTCATCGTGTTCTGCCATTGTCTCCAGTTGTCGTCGCAGCTGCTCTACTTCCGACGGTGAGCTTGGAGTGTCACCTCTCAAAGGCGATGGAGGCCGCTCGTATTCTAAATCCTGCCAGTATATCATAAGATATTCTTCGTATTTAGTTCAGGGAGCTAATAACCGATCCTGTTAATTGTCTTCAATCGGGAGATCTGCAATGTTCTGTAAACTTCTTGCAGCATAATGTACTTATTATGTCTTGTTTTTAAATGTGTTAATGGTTTTTTTCCACTACGGACCTCGTTGTCATCTGTGAAAAAATTAGGGAGTCTGATGAATGATCCACTCAATCGTGATGGTGGAAGATATACTCAGTATGCTTGTTGATAGATGATCATGTGCAACAAGCTTGCCATGCCAATATTAGATCTGTTTCTTGCGTCCGACGGCGTTTTGTGTTGTAAGTTAATGGGTTTTCTTGCACATTGTCTGCTATTAACGTTTCACTATAAGTTGATATTAAAAAAACGTCCATCGTATGCTCTAATGATTATTTTTGTTAAAATAATGTTTAAGTTCAATTATATTGCCAGCAAAATCATCAGAGGCTTAGTTAAACACAACCCACTGTGTGTCTCAGTTCTGGGTTACAGTTCTAATGTAGGCAGGATTCTTGCTCTTCTCTTGTCGATCACCGTGAAAAAAATAGTATAGTAAAAGTATCACCGTGAGTGAATAGTATACAAATATTAAGGAGCAGTTGAAGAATTAAAGACAGTTCTCTATTGCTGTTTACATGCTCTGTTGAATTATCTAGCGCTGTCTTCTCTTATTTTGCGCAAAAATGTTGAATATTTATGATACTGCTGTATTATTATTTGTAGGAGCATTTCAAACATTCATTTTGTAGTGCAATCTGTGCCGCTTTAGTGCAATTACGCATCGTGTGTCATCGCACGACGAGAAGCCGAGTAATATTTTGAATTGTATCGTGCAATACATACCTAGCTGTCTCATCGCGGCGTCAGTACCGCATTCTAATTTCGAGAAGCACAGTTTTCGAGCCGGACTCTTTCAATGCTTTACATTTCCTTGACATCTAGGTTGTGCTGGAGACGTTTAAACTGCTATTTATTTATCATACTTGTTGCTAATAAGGTGCATATGCGTATGACCACTCAGTCTATACATCGTCAGTATTATGCTTGTTCTTTGAAATAGGAATTATTCATTTTCTAATCTGTCGATAGTTTTTCTTGATGCTGTATATGTAGAATAAAAATAATAGCTTTTTTGATGTGCAAGAGTTTGGTCTATAAATAATACTCTATGTCAATATTTATCTTTGTTTCTACAAAAATTGCAATCAAATAGCCTAATCGTCCGTTGTTGATAGTAAATGCCAAAAATATGTTTGACTCCCCATGACATGGGTCTGAACTTCACCGTTTGTTCTCGGTTCTAACTAAAAAAATAAATTTGAAATTCGTCTAATTAAAGAATATACTGTAAAAGGATTGGCGTTTTTCATTCTCTGTACAGTGCGTTTACTGTATTTTTTTCAAGTCTTATGTAGTAGTTAGGGGCATCAGTTTTGGAACAGTGATTTGCTAGTTCGAGCCTCAGCTAGCTGCTGTGAAATTTCTGTGCCTTCTGGTATCGATTAAAGGTCAGACTTGGCGCAATCTTCAACCCTGAAACTATTTTATTATGCTATTCTTATGTCTCTACAGTTTCATTTTATTCAAAAATTTTAATGTTTATGAAAGAGTCTATAGAAGAAAATGCAGTGAAAGGGTTTTCTTCCCACAGACCGGAGGAAGCCCTGGAGGATGGCTGAACGAAAGTGGCTACCGCTGCGTAGGTTCTGCCAACGTTGCTGTAAATGTTTTCAATGAGCAATGTCCGACGTCTACTCCGCTTGTCGACGACCTCTCACTTTTTGCCGAGCATCGCTCTGAATTGAATGATAATCCTTACAATAGAGATATTGATGTGGGCGAGACAATTTATGAAGGAATTGGAATAGGATTTGAAGCAGCGCCGACTGCCCCAGTGTATCGCTGTACTCAGTGTAATTATGAAAGCAACAGAAGGAATTGCTTAAAAATTCATATGCGTAAGCACACCGGCGAAAAACCTTACAGCTGCCCCAAGTGTTCACACAGGACATCTGACCGCAGTAATTTGAGAAGGCATCTTATAAGCAAACATTATCTTGACAGCAATTCTGCTAGGAAAGCATTACCAAGTCGCCTCAGTAACCGTTAGATTTATTACGCGTTTGTCCCCAGGTCACTTACATGTAAATTCTTTGTGTAATTGGAGTTGATTGTCTGCCCTTATTTCGGTATTAAAGCTGAAAAATAATTCTTGTCTCTCTATTTCCTTTATATGTCTAATCTACCGAAATTAGATATTGTAATGTAAAATTTCAAGCTTGTCTTAAATATCAAGCAAATCTAGTCATCAATGATCAATAATCTCGGAAAAAAATACCATTCTGATAGTAATACGAAGGCAATGTCCGTAGATCGCGAAGCACTTTATTAATGGATTTTTACGTACTTAATATGTTCCGCTTAGGCTCACATTACGGATTACGTTCTTATGTCGATTGCTTTCTGTCTAGTTCTTTCTGTCTAGTAAAGTCTGCTGCAGATGCCGACCGCAGCCGCTGCGCTGAGTGAAATTGGAACTTGTCAAAAATGTCGAGTATAAGTGCAATGGTAACGAAAATTTGTGATCCTTGTAGTTATTCTGTTAATTTAAGTCGGAAAATATTGACAAAAAGACTCTTTAAATTTAAGTCACATTCGCCTTCAAATATTAACTTGCAAAATATTTACAAAGTTAAAATTCGCGCATTGCACACTACCGCAACCGGTAATGGTTCCCGTTCATCTAACCCTAACACGACTATGAAAACTTCTATAGCTGGGAAAATATTTAGGAGTGTAATTTATCTAACAAGTGGAATTTCGGTTGCATGTGGAACTTATTATGCAACCAGTGACAACATTGGGAAAAGAAAATTACGTGTTGCTGCTGAAGGAGGATTGAGATTTGTAAGGCAAGTTAATTGAAATTTATTAAATTTTACTGTGATTGTAAAATTGCAATTTAAGTCAATAGAATATTGATATAGTAGGTAACTATTTTAGTACCAAGACTACCCACCGTCTGGGCGTCTGCCGTCAGGCATCAACTGGGGTGATTTTGGTCCTTCGGCCAATGACACGCCCAACGTTTAGGTATGATGTTATTTTGCGGCCATTTGTTTCTGTTGCAGACTTGCAGTTGTGTTAGCCAAAAAAATTTAGGATAGTCTACTCTTTCACCTACAGAGGTGTCAGATTTAGTAATTTAGTATCCTACATTATTCTGCTATGACTATGAGTGCTATCAGACTGGGGCTGCCCATTAGACAGTATGCCAGTGATAGGTAGGCAGTGAGACTGAGTGAGTGAGCCAGACTAGTTTGGATCTGCATTTTTTGGTTAAAAATTACCTACCTTGAAAAACAGGATTAGACTTTACATAAGTTCAAGGGTTGCAACTCACTTGCACCTCTATCAAGCATCATTGGTTTTTTTAATTTTTAAGAATGCTCCAGATCCCATGGGGACTAGATTTTTCAAACTTTCATGTCCAGATGCCATTGAAATCAACAGAAAGCTGCCTTAATGACACATTTGATTCACAACTGTGAGTCCTTATCTTTGTGTTTCACTTTTTATAATACACAGTGGTATTGATTATCATTTTTTAAAACACCCTATGTGGCTGATGTCACCCCGCTAATGGTTGAATTCGGCCACTAAATCATTTTTTACTACATTTTTACAATGTTATAACACATGTGGGAATGTGGGATGTGGCCAAAGTCACCCCATCATGGGGTGACATCATCCACCCAGCCCAGCTAATTTAAAAAAATTTATTAAATAATAAAAGTAACATAATTTAGATATGACATATTTAAAGAAGAACATTTCAGTAATATATTTACAAATTTACAGTCACCAGCAATGCCTCATTCCTATTTTGTAGGAATTTGATTGGCAGAAACTAGTGTAATTTGGCAGAAGTCACCCCAGTTGACAGTAAATAAGTAAAATAACTAGAATCAATGAGAAAACATTGACTGGCAAGGGCCACCCCACCTAAAATGAAAAATTGGGCAGAAGCCACCAATGAATTGGACAAAAAGGACTCTAAATCTGGGGCTGGAGGCAATTACCCCCATTTTTATGGTTTTTCCCCAATTTAATCAATAAACAAGATGAACAGATATTTTAACATGCAATTTTTTAGTATCAACCATCACACATGAAAATGATTATGTAATAATCCTTTTAACCTGCAATTTTGGGAAACTTCTTCCCAATATTCTAACTTGGTTCAGCACTGGCATAGAAATTATGTATTAAAACTGGAGAGATTAGAGATAGTCTGATGCTGACAGGACACCTTCATTGGGGCTTGGGCTGTGATGTCTTGGCAAACTTGGCATGGGTGGCTCTCAATGTTCCAAATCACACATTTTGGTAAATTTTTAATTTTGGCATTTTTTATTTCATTGATTATATTAACAAAATTTTATTAACAACATGAAGTTTTATTTCTAATTAGATATGCAATCACATTTCCAAGTTGGAATTTTGTGGCTTCAGATAGAGAGAGAGCATAAAGCTCAAGTTTTTGGCTTGGAAAGTAGAAATTTTTTATATGTGGCAATAAGTAATTCCCAAACTTAGCTAGAATGAAGTATGTACATTCTATATAAACTACAAGTAAGGATAAAAGAATCCAAGAACGTATAATTTTAGTAAATTTGTAGTGTTTTAGACTTGCAGCATATATATATGCCATTTCTTGAAATTTTTAAATTCTGCTTATAGTGCCACAATTAAATTCCTAATTCCCAAACTTTTTCCTTGACATTTTTGTGGTCATATAGTTATGATTTTCATTTCCAAACATAGTGGCTTTAACTACCAACTTGATCATCAATGCCAACTAAAGCAACAACTGTAGCCTCATCACTGAAGTTGCCAGCCTCCAGTAGAAATGATCAATTTCACAAGCAGAACTGAACCACATCTTTCTAGCTGATCTGATCAGAACAGTTTTGTGGTCATTATATATGTGGTTATTGAACCCTACAAATAATGGTTCTGACAAGTACTACCTATGTGTTTTTAGTGTCAACTTACAAGTGGCAAGACAAGTGCACTAGGTATCTGCTGAGTGGCTATGTGTCATTGATGGTAGTAAGAATGTCAGTCTTTCCAGACATTGAAAATAATTTTATTTTCAAGTCATTTCCACAAGAAAAGTGGTAGAATTTTATGTTAAAAATAAATTGTAGACAATACTTTTTTAAACCATTTTCATTGCTTTTGTATTCAAATGAGTACCATCTCCACATCTGGATGAGAGGCTGATAAAATTTTATACTTTCAGATCAGTACGCATTGGGCTGACGATATCTTTGGACTATTGGTGGCAGACTTATGGAGAGGATGACACTTCTGATGAATATCTTGAGAGATTAGATGCCTGTCACCAGAGAGCAGCTGAAAGAATACTAGATGCATGTCTCAAGGTAAGGAATTCTAAAATAATTTTTGCAATCGTTTTTTGCTTCAGACACTTAGTATATTAAATTTATATTGTAAAAGATAATAGTAAATTTAATGCCTTAACTGATCATTATTTTTACTTGCATTAAAGTTAGTTCAAAATATTTATAGATACAAGCATGATTGCTGATTACTGGTATGCTGCATAGATATGGTATGTATATTCAATAAACAGATATACCGTATGTAGTTGCAGAACAGTTGAAAATATCATACATGCTCCAAATCAATTAAATATCTATCTCTGTGGTATTATGAAAGAAAATTTGTTTAATCTTTCTAAACCCTCCAGCAAAGAAAGGATTCTTTTCATGGACCTGCTTGCTGAAAAAACTGCTAGAAATTTGATTGAAGTTTAAGGCTACCTACCAATGTTTCTATTATTTTATGGTTCTGATTTGAAATTGCGATTGTTATTTTATGATATAATTGTTAAATTTAATAGCTGTTACCCTGGACAATGATGTCATTTCAAATTCTGAATCTGTTATAATATTCATTTTACATTTTTTTTATATTCCTATTACCAGAATGGAGGGTTGTACATAAAGTTGGGGCAGGGGCTTGTCTCAATGAATCACATACTTCCAAAGCAGTACCTCGATACTCTGAAGGTATGCTCATTTTCATATTAAGTAATTTTGCACACACAATAATTGTAGTCCTTTAGCATGAATTACATGTATTGTGAATATTATTGGGTCAGGACTTGCTGGCAATTTGGCACACAATTCACAATTACTCCAATGTTCGTTGCATGTTTAAAACCTTTTGGTGTATGGAGGTGAGATTTTGCCCCTACACTTAGAACCTTAGAAGTGCAATTGTTATGTCAATTTTATATATACAGGTTCTTCAAGACCAGTGTCTGACACGCCGCAGTGCATCTGAAGTTCAGGAGTTGTTTATGGAAGATTTTGGTGTACCTCACACCGATCTCTTTGATGAGTGGCAAGAAGAACCGATTGCTGCTGCCAGCCTTGCTCAAGTAATCATGCAATACCATAGAGATTTGATGATTCTATTCATGGTCCTAATTTATAATTTCCTCAGCTCTCTCTATTGAATAATATCAATTTATTGATTTTTGCTGATGGCACAGTCTTTGATTTAAATCATGTTCTAAACTATCTTGAAAGGAACTAGTTTGCTTTAAATCTCAATATTAGCATTTCTGTGCAGGTATTTGTTGCCAAAACAAAGCAAGGTGAAGAGGTAGCGGTTAAGGTGCAGTATATTGACCTCCAAGATCGTTTCAGTGGTGACGTGGCTACCATAGAACTTCTACTTGATGTCATTCAGTGGATGCATCCCAAGTTTGCTTTCAAGTGGGTCTTTAAGGTGAGAATTATCATTATGAAGTTGGAAATTATTTGTGTAGAAGTGTGTACTTTTGTAACAACAGACTTGACACCCCGAGACCACTTTTTATTTGTGTAATGTATGAAAGGCGTTCCTAAGATTTTTTGTAGAATTCTTGCTCTCCACTAAGTACAAATTATGTTATTAATTAAAATTTATTTACCTACTGAACTGTTTTGTGTGTCATGTGCTAATGATAAAAAACAATTATTGAATAGATTTACCGCTAATCTTTCATTATGATAGTTAATAGTTGAGCCTTTTTTTGAATTGGTTTCTTTATATAATAATACATAATGTGCTCATATTGCCATTACATTAAAGATTTTTCTTGCCTCTGTAATTTCGTTTGGCATTCTACCTGTGCAACATTCAATTAATGTGATCGGTCTAAAGACCGTAGAAGTCAGACAGATCAACATTTGTGAGGTTGTGGGCACATTTGGGGTTGCGGGTGCAGCTAATCGTGAGTGGTAGCTTGAACCTCAATAAAGTTACGTTATTATGTCAACATTAAATGTGCTTGGGTTTAGGTTATTAGGTTCTTTTTTAGAAGGTAATCCGTCACCGTAATAGTCTCAATTTGTGCCACTTGTTTATAAGTAATCCCACTTCTGAGTCCTACGGCCTTGAAAGAAACCTAAAATTCAACACCTTGAGAGACAACACCAGGCAAATTCATATTATTAGCTTGGACAAAGCAGTCGAAATTCAAGTCATAGCAACTTTCATTCAGTAAAAATCAAAGCCCTACACTTGCCTATCAATTTGCAGGACTTACGTCACACCTTGGAGCAGGAGCTGGACTTCCTTCACGAGGGCAGCAACTGTGAGAAGTGCATGCGCCAGCTGAGCCATCTGCCGTACGTGCGCGTTCCTCGCGTGCATTGGGACCTCTGCAGTAAAGTAAGCTCGCGGGGAAGTCGTTTCTAGAAATATTTGTGCATTCATTATTCATGTACATTTTTTGAACGTCAATAATTGACGCATCATGCAGAATTCGAACATTGTATTTCAGTTAGTCATTTTAATGAACATCGCGGTTTTCAAGTTAATTGTATTAGTATGATGAAATGGCAAGCTCAAAATTTGCCACGTATTTCCAAATTTATGAAATATTTAATTTACTGTGTTTTACTATAAAATTGTTGTGTAATGAATGACAAATCATTTTTAAACACTTATAAATAGGTTAAGAATATTGGAGTTTCAATCATTATTCGTCAGTTTGATGGGACTACTTTCAAGGATTTGAGGCGAGTTTAGATAGTGCCACACATGTGCTCTAAATAGCTGCAATACACCCGGCTATATCGTTGCATTTAAGCCCGCCCACCAAATTGTTTTTGTTGTTGTTGTTGTGGTTCCCCGGCCTCACTTTTACAAGAGACCCCTTCCAGCAAATTGAGGGGTCCAGTGCCCAGACTTGCATTGCTTCGAGGAATATCACTGAAGCTTTTTACCCGCACGCAGCGTGTCTTGACGGCAGAGTTCATCCGCGGGCACAAAGTGAGCGACGTGGAGGGCATGCTTGGTGACGGCCTCTCCCTTGCCGACGTCGACACGAAGCTCATTAATGCCTTCGCTGAACAGATCTTCCATACTGGATTTGTTCATGCTGATCCGCATCCTGGTAACAGTAAGTGATTTACTCACCATATTTTCATATATTTTGGACATGCAGCTCATCAATGTCTTCGCTGAACAGGTCTTCCATACTGGTTTTGTTCATGCTGATCCGCATCCCGGTAACAGTAAGTGACTTATTTTTTCGCTACGTTTCCATATCTTTGGTGCTACGCTCATTGAAAGAAAAGATTACAATAGTAAAGTTGAGGTGCTAGGTCAGGTATATGAGGAAGTCTCCTACAAACCATAGAGTGAGATTATATACACCAACCTCCATATGGATCTTAAAGCTGCCGTTAATTTGGTGTTGGTTACATAATTACATACCTAATGACGTCAATTTCGTGTTGTTGGTTACATTCCCGAAGGTTTTAGAGAAATTTAAAATTGTGGCATCACATTTTTTAAACATTTTCATTGTATTCGATCACAAAATGTCAAGCTTTTATAAAAATTTACTTTTGTTTGTCGATTGATTATAACAAATCGCATTGCTCATAGGCCAGTCTCAACTGAAAACCGTTCCAGATGACATTGATAAATTTGAAGAAGTACTACCCGAATGTTACCTGAGCATTAATTGAAATGATCTAGCTTGAGCGAGTCATTATAGATTTCTTTACCGTAAAAACATATCACGACACTGCAGTTAACTTTGGCTTGCAGGCGTGGTAACTCATTATAACATCACACCTGTGTGCAGTTTTGGTGCGTGCCAGCAGTCGTGTGGTGGGAGCAGAGATAGTGCTACTGGACCACGGTCTGTACCAGGACTTGCCCTCCACAGTACGACAGCCGCTGTGCCGCCTCTGGGAGAGCATCGTGCTGGGTGACCACGCCGCTATGAAGCGTTACTCGAGCCAGCTCGGCGTCACTGGTTAGCGTCTTTTTTCTCTGGTCGTGATATATTACTTGGCTGTTACTTAAAATGTTGGATTCATAAACGTTGTTGAATATTTCCTACGTTTTGAATTATATTTACCCTATAAATAAGCAAGTCGTAATTTGGAACTGGGCTAATCATAAAAACAAATATTGAATGAAGGAAAACATTTCGTTATAATGTATTGTGTCAATTATTTTTCGGGAATATTTTTTTTGTTTATTTTCAAGACTACGTACCGTCTATTTACTCTGAGTGCTGTCAGAACGGTAATTTAGCATTCTGTCAAAGAACGATTTGCCAGCCATCACAGACCTGAATTTTCCAAGTGCTTACTATCATCGTAATGTGCAGACGGTTACCGATTTTTCTGCATGTTTGTGGCACAGCGCTACATTGCTCCTGAAGGGTCAAGTCGTAGCGAAAACGAGTTTTTCTCCCAGACTGGGCCTAAACAATTCTCCAGAGCACAGTACAAGAAATTGTCTGCGGAAGACAAGGAGAAAATGCAGAAACGAATCGAAGAAGCTCGTGCTATGATTGAAACAGCCTTCCATAACTTACCCACCGAACTCTTCCTCGTTCTCAGGTAGGAATTAATATGAGTCTCTAGTTAAAATCTTTTGTTGGGTCTATAACTAATCAGTATTTATAACAGGGCTCCTTCATTTCCGCATTTTCTCCTTGAAACTCTCCGTTTAGTTTTTTGGCTGATATTGCATGAACATGTCTGCCTCTGCAAAATTATTCAAAATGAATAACAGTTGAATTAGTCTTGGTTCCAACTGAACTGGGCTATTCTAAATTTCCTATTCTAGTATGACCAGCATTATCATGGACACCTGGAAGCCTATTCATGTGATGTTTTTGGCACAGTCTATTATTGAGATGATGGTTGCACCGGAAACTTTTTATTGCAATCGGAACTTGGTGCCTTCTCTTATTCTATTTATTTTTTAATCTTAGTTTACCTGAAGCCGCATAATTTCATATTAAATAAATAGTGACAAACTTTCGAAATTTTCGTCGGTTCAAAATGCTTCCCAATAGTTGTTCATGTACGATTTTGCATTCATCAATCAAAGTTGGGAGCGCTAGTTTCTCAGTTTGTGTTATTTGCCTAAATAGACACCAGTGCTTCGCTGTAGAATCATTTCTCATGCACGTTCATGCTTACGTAAACATTTGACTACTCGACGATAGGTAGTTAGGTGTAAACTAGCTACACTAAGCGGGCTGGTGTGCACTAGCTACACTTAAGCGGGTTGGTGTGCACTAGCTACACTAAGCGGGTTGGTGTGTACTAGCTTTTGTGGGTTGGTGCGCACTAGCTACACTAAGCGCGTTGGTGCCGCGCAGACGAGTTGCTGTTCGCTGAGATGTTGCTGCAAAGGCCTGTGGTCGGCCTGGGCAGACTGGTAGACACGTTAACGACAGCCGACTCACAGTACATGATTGACATGGCCAAGGATCGTTTTGACAAGATCACCCTCACTCTCCAGCAACTTCCTAGAGAAATTCTACTTATCATTAGGTGAGTTGGCTCCATCAACAAAAGCACCTCATTTCATTTAATAGTCTTTCTTTTGCACTGTCTCCATGTTCTTGATTACTGCATTAACGACGGCCGTGTGGAAGAAAGTTGTGCGGCGGTCGGAAAGATTTGTGGTGGGACGATAGCTGTGGAAATTTTACGGAAAGAGCGTCAGGCAGCATGCTGGGATTTGTTACCGTGATTATATACCTATATTATGTGTATTAATTTTTGGCTTGTTTTGGAAACTTCGTCTGAATAAGTATATACTGATTCATTCCAAATTTAAAGGGTTTTGTTTCTGTAATTTATAATAGTTTCATAGATGTTCTACAATAAAAAGTTACTCATAGTTGGGTTCGTGGTAATCTATAACTTTGTCCATATTGCTATTCATTCTGAGTTGTAGTGGGTGCCTTTAGTTTCTTTGCTTTATTTTTTTCGTAGCTGCACTGTTTTTCCTTTGTGCAAGCTGCATCCTCTATTCTCAGCCGTGGTGTCTTTGCTTATGTTACCGTTACTATAAAGTCTATTCGTTTGACTGCACAGTAATGGATTTCAATACTAAAGGTAAGAATTGCAGAGCACTGTTTCTTATAGTTTCGCATCCAGTCCGAGGTGCTCTTCAAAGGATAATTTACCCTCTGATCACCTCAATAAATCGGTGGAAGAAAACTTTCAACCAGCCTAATATGTAAGTGAATCAGAATCCTTACAGTCGCCATTTTCGATGCTTGCTTTATGTGTACTTAAATTTTAAACATAGCGTCGATAATTTGCATTGTGAAAAACACGAGTTTTTTCCGGATATTTCCCTCAGACTTGTCGTTTATTTCAATTATAAAACCCCGCTTTGGAAAACCCGCTAGTATTTTTTTCTGATACGCACTCCCTCTGAAAAAATTAGTCAATGAAGACTGAAGATTTATAAAATTTCTATTATAAATTATTGTAAATATTAAAACAAAATTATTCTCGACGCTAAGTTGTTACTCAAACATAATCACTAGCAGATTTCTTTAATGCTGAAGCAGCATGTATATGTATAAGTATTTCTTAAGTTATGTAATGTATAAGTATCCCTTTGTTTGTCGACGTGATTGAGCTCATGATTGTACATTGTTCTAAAATTCTTCAGTTTACACACTCAAAGCTGATGTTTGTACCAGTATTCTTCTGTGCACAGGAACATCAACACGGTGCGAGCGGTGACGCGCGACCACGGTTCTCCTGTGGACAGATACTCCCTGATGGCGAGGGCGGCGACGCGCGGAGCTCTGTTGTCACCTGACGCGTCCTGGGCAACGCGCCTGAGAGCGCTGCTCAGGCAGGCGCGCTTCGATCTCGTCTTGAGGTGACGGGCTAATGCGTACAGTCTCTTGCTAATACATATGATCATCATCCTCGTATTGTGACAGTTTTTAGAAAAGGAATGGAACAATACGTTCATGATATTGAGACAATACAGTTGCCCCGTTAAATCAATCAAATTTATAACCGGTTCTACATTACGAAAGGATTAAAACTTTTGATTGCTGTTCTATCGAGAACAGTTTCTCTAATTGATGCTTGAAACGTTATACATTTCCAGGTACGAAATGGTGAAAATGTGGATTCTCCAGAAAATCCTACAGTTCACAGGCCTCTTGCCAGATCGTAGCTTGCTGACTTAGTGGTAATAACCTCTCTCCGTCACCCGACCATTTCCTGCAGCGATGGTACTTGACCAACTCAAAGCACTTCTTCTGTTCTTTACTGTGAATGACATTTTTTGCCATTTCACCACGCTGTCGATGATAGTGACTACGTTCGTATTTGATACGCTAATAAACTCTTCCTATGGTTAGTCTAAGGTGTTTAACAGACGGGAATTTTCACGTATCAAATACAGCTGTTAACTAAGTATAAGTAAAGGCATACATATGGTTTCTTGTTGCTTCTCTGTTGGTAATTTCTTTGCTAGGCGAGGTGACGTTTGGTGCTGAGTTCTGCAGCACCAAATCTACGAGGCAACTATCGACTGTTATTTTGTCCTCACGAATTTGTTTCCTTCTAATTTATGTTACCAACTTCAATTAAAATAATGAACGTTTTCTGATGATTGTTGCGACGAAAGATAAGCAACAATTCCTGATAAAATTATGCTCATTGATATTGTTTTCTAAAATGATGTAGAAAAAATAAATTTACGAATAAAAATGTCCGTTTGAAGCGATTAGTTTGTTACAAATGTTAATTTTTTGGTATATGGCAAAATAGGTATATGAATATATTATTGATCTAGAAAAGACTCGTTCTGTATCATGTCTGAGCCTTAGTTCAGACTAGTCACACCAAACAAATACGGTTTCACGTTCACAATCAATAAAATATGCTTTATGTTAATCATTGACCTAGGATAATTTGTAAAATAAATTCAAGCAATTCAAATGTAATAAAATAATTTATCTTATTAGAGTTTCATCTTACCTTATATCAGCTAGCGTTAATAAATGCTCGTAACACCCCATGAAAGAACTGCTAATTAGTCCTGAAGTTACAAGTGAAAATCCGGGATATAGATGCATATTGAACTACGAAGCAAGATGATAGATTATGCAAGAGCGCTACAGATTTTAGCACAGAAGAATACATTGACGTGATAATTTCAGCCCGCGTTTTATTCATGGAACACACAAGCAAATAATGTACTTCTTTGAATAAAATTTGCACAATTGAACGAATGTTTACCAAACGTGGGTATATTTCCTCATACAAAGATTTTATGCTAGACGATAAAATATCTCATGGTTCATATTTTAAACAAGCTCCAGATTAGTGAGAGTTAATAATTTTTCGCTGTTAATAGTTCCTCCCACTACCTACTTCTTCATATTCGTGGTATTTGTCTATAATGTAATTTGTTTTTCCATAATATAATTAAATTATACATTTTAAATTCTTAGAAATTTTTTAGCTAAATTTTGTTCGGTTTCTTTGGCTTTAAGCGACAATACTAACGACGATTTCGGGTAACCCCTAATAGACGTCATGTACCTAATAAAATGAGATTCATCGCTTAGTTTACAATATTGAATACAATTTGCTGATGCAGGAACACAAATTATCCTATGCAATTGCAAAAATAAGTACCAAAATCTTCCTTAACTGAGAGCTTTTAACTGAGAATGGAGAGAGAGATCATTTCGCCCATGATGAGCTGTACTTCAACAACCGGCTGCAAATGTAGAATAATTTAACTTTGTATTCATTAACATGAATTTCACGGCAATTTTGCTTTCAAAATATCGTAGCACCCCAGCCATTATGAATTACTGCTTCAATAAAATGGTGACGTCACAGTACCGTAATATATGCCACAATTTTTATGTCCTGTTTTGCCAATTGACGACGGGTAAATCGCGACGGCGGCCTCAAATGCAAACGACACATTTACATGAAAGTTGTGTTCAAGTTCATTTAAATCTTACGAAAGCTCACTGAAAATGAATGAACAAATTAGCAACCATTCACACATAGTTACGAGGTCATCATAACTCATCTTTGGGCAATGTTTTTCTAGACGCCACTTCCTCTTCCTGCTGTAGCCGCCATGTGAGATGGGACACGATAGCGTCGGGGTCCAAAGTGTTCAGCAGCTCACCTCTGGGGTTCTGGCGGGCATTTTGTGTCTTCAGGGCGCCTTTGTAGAACATCACAGTTGGGTACGCGCCGACGCCAGCGCCCTGGCACAGCCACTGGAACGCTTGGCAGTCAACTTTGCCCAGCTTCACCTTGCCTTCCAACCTCTAAAGAAAACATTTACAAGATATCATTCCGTGCAAGAAAATTACACCAATAACACTAGCGATTAATAATGATTAATTCAATCCTATCCTGATATCCTAATAGTTATAAAAATGCAGTAGAAAAGTTGAAATTTCCAGCAGATAAAATTAAAAAATTGCACAAATACAACGATAGTCTAGGTTTAATTTTAATTAGATCGTAGAACGGGCATCATAGCTTGTTGTCTCTTTCGAATATAATTTTTGTCAGACTCGTTCAGTTAAGAGACTAAGTCAAATAAGTCGTATCAATTTTAAAGATTTTGATAAAATTCAGCAGAAACTTTAATTTTTTAACAAAATTGTTGTAAATATTTGGAGAATTATCATTTATTTCACCTATTAAAAACCACTGTAGCTACTGATATTTCATTAAAAAACAAAATAAGTAAGTAACATATCACTTAGCGATGATCAAATTCAAATATTTTAAGAACTAAATCTTCACGCTATTCAAGATAAAACCACACCAATTATACAAGATTCTCTTTTGTAAGTTTGTCTTTGCTTGAAGACCGGACTATGCTATCGAGCCTTTGAAAGAGTCGTTTTCATCTTGTCTTCTTAGATCACTTTCAAACTTATTATTAGCTGTCAACATGCAACGTGCCCTGTAAATTTTATTCTACCTAACATCCCGAAAATCTTCAAAGAATAATAATAACAATACTACAAATGAAAAGTTCTCACCCTGGCCATGTCTTCAAACTCGGGTGCAAAGACATGGCAGTGACCGCACCACGGAGCAAAGAAGTCTACCAGCCAGGGCTCGGATGACCGCAGGATTTGCTCGAAGGTTCGGTCATTGAGCGCAGTGACCGAGGAGGGCAGGTGCGAGTACAGCCACCGCTTGAACGATGCCGCGTCACGCGCGTAGTCGTTATAAGTGCTGCACGAATAACAGTAAGCAATTAGTACTTCCTTATTACTTACTGATTAAATAATCGGTATTTTTTTAGTATTGCGAGGACTGTTATATAATTAAACGTACAATAAGTGCATGGAAAAAGTGCATGAGCATTGCGTAAATTTGGATACGTGCGCATTGACATTCAGCAGTCTCAAAGCTGATATAGCAGCTACTGTTTTATTTTACAATACGATCAAATTATCTGTTTTTTTTTCGAGCGTAACACTGAATTTTTTCATTTCGCAAACACCGAACAGTGGCGTTTATTACGGCTAACATATCAACATAAAAATTAAGTTTTGTGAAGCAAAAAATTACACTAAACGAAAGGTATTACATAGAAGCAGGTTAGCCCGGCGTTGCCCGAGCTCGATAATTCCTGCGATTGTTGAATACCGTACCCCAAATCCTGTCAATAAGAATAAAATGTATAGATGCTTTGAAAAAAGAGCTGTTTGAACTCTTATTTCACATGAAGCATGTAACTATACAATTTGACGGACGTTACAAAATGTGGAAAAAAAAATTTCAGCTCTCTTCTAATTAAAATGTATAAATACAAATTTGAAAATCGAATTGCTATTTTCGATTCAATCCGTACCTCACAATGTTGCAATGCTTTTCTCGAACTATCCTCTTCCAGTGCCAAGCTTCTCACACGCAAACTCAGACAAACATACGACAAACAAATTGAATAAATTAGCAACCAATCACACTTACTTACGAGGTCATATTAACTCATATTTGAGCAATTTTCTCAAAGAACATATTTGGGCAATGTTAAAGGAAACTTAGAAAACAAAGAAACCTATAAGATACCTGAAATCATTGGGACGGGCGTTTGGTCTGTATATGCGCACAGTCGGGTAACTCCGGACGCCTTGTTCGGAACAGAAGGAGCCATAGTCGGCACAGTCCACCGACGCAACAAACACGTCTTCAATGCTCGACACTATGCGGCTAAATCTGTCCAAAAATAATTCAATAAACTATCATTGACAATCGAATACCTTGATAAAAATTGAAATAAAATTGTAGGTATATGGTACATCAAGCAAAAAATAATACCCAAGCTGGAAAAATTAACAATTATCCGGAATTGGTCAAGAATTTAATGCGATAGAACTGACAAGATTCCACATATAGATTGTCATATGGAACAATTGTCAAACTATGTATGGCGTGATATAGTAATTATAATTTTAGCCTACACATCAATACCTTAAGATTTGAGCATCAAACGCTGAATGAATGTTGCACTAATACCTTCTGTACTCAGGAGCCATGGCGATGCAGGGGCCGCACCAGTTCGCGAAAAAATCCACCACCCAAATTTCGTTGGAGCGACGCTCCAGCACTGATGACTTGAACGAAGCTGGGCTGAGTACCTGGACTATAGAATGAGCTTTAGAATTATCTATGATTGAATGGAGAGAAAAATTATTTGCTTCATTAGAATCCAACTATATGCCATGCAGCCATGATTCCACCGATTCATTTCCAGGTTTCGTAACTTTGTCACTCGTAGCTAATTTTTCCATTTCGCAACGGTAAAATAACATCGTCATAAGGAATTATAATAGGTACCAGAGTTTTTCATCAGAAAATGTCTGAAGCAGAAACAAGGACGACATATATTATAACTCTTCTTTATCCGCAGTGCTTAACTAAAGAGAAAAAAATATAACTCAGTACTCACTGCAGTGAGTGACAGAGAGCGCATTTTCTCGTCGACGAAAACTTGAGGTCACGGACAGACGTACGGACAGACGGACGGACATGGCGAGCACAATAGTGCATTTTTCCATAAATGAGAAAATGGGCTAAAAAGATGCCTTAGAACTAAGTTCGGGGACTGTCTACTAACTAACCCGTGGGATTGAGAATATCTTTGACAAACTCGACGATGTTATGCGGGTTGTGGTGGCCGCTGTACTGGTGTGGCACAGAGCCGTTGTAGAGGATCGTCGTGGGGTACGAACGCACGTTAAAGCGTGAGCAAAGCGACCCGTGAACCGTGCAGTCAACGATTCCTGAATTACAATCACGAATAATTGATTGAGCGTGAGCAAAGCGACCCGTGAACCGTGCAGTCAACGATTCCTGAATTACAATCACGAATAATTGATATTATATACTTAATATTAATATGTATAAACAATGAGGTATTGAAAACCCAGTAAGGGTAGATATAATTCTGATTAAAATTGTAGGTTTTTAAATACAAAACTATACATTTTATTTCATTTTACATGGGTCCAGTGTCTAGAACCATCGACAAGAGGTTGACTGTAACTTACATTTACTTTTAGAGCATTTACAAAAATCATACTAAACAACATTAGGCAGCTTATGGCTTTGCACTAGTAAAAATAAGAGCATTCAAAATATTTATTTTCAAATGACATTTCTCGCTCACCAAAATGCACGGGCTGGACAGGGCGGTGCTCTAGCTGCATGAGGACCGACGCCTTCCGGAACTGCGGCAGGAGTCGCATGCAGGGCGGGCACCAGGGAGCATAGAAGTCTATGAACCAAATACTTCCCGCTGATAATACTGAGGGAAACTCCTGCTCAAGTCACAGAAACTACACATTTTCGGCAAATTTAAAATCCTTTTTACAAAAATTATATTACAGTTTTGGGTAGCAAAACTTAACAAGAAATCATGAAACACCATTAAATTTATTACAAAAATTATATGTCAGGATATTTGGGGATTAAAATCTTCGAGGAAACCGTCAAACGTATGTTATTCTATACCTTTCGACCATAAGAAACTAATGGAACACATTTGATCGAAATATGGAGCGCGATTGTGCCCAACATCAAGAATATCCTACTCAGCAGATTTCTAACACATAGAAGTTAAGAGATGCAATGGATAGTATTTACAGTTTATTTAATACTAAAATTTCTCGAGTCCATACCTTGGGAGTTAGAGTGCAGAAGTGCGGCGCGCCGGCTGCTTCACGCGCGAAATTAGCGATGTCTTGCGCCATCAAGCGACCCTGGCAACGAGAATAACTTGGATGAAAATACAGGAATATTGCAAATCATACAATTTAAAGAGAAGAATCATGAATAAAATGTTTCTATTTTCCTCCGACTGCACATAAATAGGACATAAGATAGAAATTCCTAGCTCTATAAATTTAACGATGCTATGATAAATAGCAACACCTGAAATATAATGGAAATAACAGAAAAAGGCGTTCCATGACACGTAATGAGGATAAAGAATTACATGATGCATCTCGTATCCTCCGCCAGGTTTGAAGAGAACAAATGCGGGGGTTTTTGTGATGGAGAGGCTGTCACAGTCCAGGCCTGGCGACAGCGATGAGCACAACACGCGGTGACATGGCAGCGGGGCAGCCAAGCCTGCCAACTTACGCAACTGCAATGGACAACACTTTGTTAGCTAATAGTGAATACTCCAATTATTATTTCCAGTTTAGAAAGAACACTTTCTGGTAGCAAATAAATTCAAGTTTATTTTTTGCAAATGTAAAAGTTTGAGAAGAACAAGCACAATAATTCCATATAAATGAAAATGAACAATAATTTTTACATTGGCATTTTTTCCTTTTGTGTTCGTTCTAATTTTTATGTATTTTTGATGAAAAAACAAAAACAACTGCTTTTCTCTGTTAGGGTAAAGTGAAAAATATTAACCACACAAAATTAAAAAAAAGGCAATGATAAGAAGAAAACCGCTGGTTGTTTAATATTTATACCTCATCGTCAACGTCATCGTTCTCACTGGAGAACTGCACCAGCCACCCAGGCTGACGCGACCCTTCAGTCCCAGAGGAGCTGCTGACGATCTCAGAGTGAAGCTTCTGCTCGAAAAATGTTTACAGTGCACTTCAGATTATAGTTCTTCACTATCAATATTGTACTAAAGCTCCTGTTAATTAACCTTCGGGTTATCGGTACATTAACTGTGTCATTTATCCTAACATAGAGGACAGGAACCTAGAGTTACCGTAAGTAGACAAAGTAAAAAAGTAATTTTACCAACTGAAACTGAATAAAAAGTTAAGTGAATTTTCATTCTAAATAGTTATATTTATCCATGAATATGACATTCATTCATAAAACTCACAGTGAACTCGTCGTTATCAATTAGGGGGAGCGGGGGCAAAAGGGCAAGAACATCTTTTGCAATGTCCTGAGCAGATCGATCGTCAGCAAGGATGGCAGTGGCGCTGCCCAGGACTAAGGCGCTAGGATAATACTGCAGCAGAACATCTTCATCACCCAAGCTGATGTTCAAGCTCTTGCACGCAGCAGCGTCCATGGAGCAGTCTAGGCGCCCCACGCTCATCACACCAGACTGCGAGACAAGCAATATTAAAAAAATATAACTCAGTACGTACTCACTGCAGTGAGAGAGCGCATTTTCTCGTCGACGAAAACGTGAAGTCACGCACGGACAGACAGACGGACATGGAGAGCACAATAGCGTCTTTCTTTCCATAAATGATAAAATGCGCTAAACATGGCATTGACATGTATATATTATTTGCTCCTGAAAATAATAAATAAGCTCATCAAGGAACTGCTACTTGAAATTTAATTTTTAGAGAATCAGATTGAAAATAGATTGAAAATAAATATGAAATAATTTCAAAATTAGTTATTAACTAACACAAATAATCATTTCAGAGTGATTATCCATTTTCAAAATTATTACGACATAAAATTGAAAACACATATAAATAAATTTAGCCTTTTTCAGTAATTCACTGGAACAAATAATAGTTTGTTCATGAGACAATAAAATTATCTTTTATCTGTATATTCCAGCTAGGAAATTGCAGATACTTACCTACCTATGCAACAATCAAACAAATTTATTTAGAGATACAACTTCAAGACAACTTTTTATCCAACATGCAAGCACCAAGACAATAAAGTAAGACACCAAAAATATTATGGTGTTTAAGTTAGCAACCCACAAAGATCGCTGCCAGTTTGGTGAGTGTCATCTTGAAATCGTCGAAAAGTTTGTTGCTTGAGAATGAGGCAAGAAGCCAAGGCTTGTTGCTGAGGAGGACATGTTTGTCAGGGGCGCTGTGCAGACGACGCATGTTGTAGAGCATGCCAGTCGTTACGGGGATGCCATGCCCCGTGGGCAGACGATCCAGGATGAATGAGGCCAGCAATTCTCGTGTCTTCTCCAAGTAGAATTTTTCTTTCTGCAATACATAAACTCATATGATGACAGCATAACTATAGGAAAATTAAATGATCATATTAACAATTCCTCAAACTAGCACACAAAAATACTTATATGATAAAAGAAATTGAGAATAGTTTCTACAATCATTTTTTCAGACATGAGGGGAGTAACGATATGAAATACATGGAATCTTGTACTTTTGGTAAAGGAGTTATATAACTAAGTAAAGAAAACTTGCCTTTGAGAATTTACTAGATCAAAGTTAGATGGTCACATACATGTTGTAAGATTTTAATAAACAAATGGCCTAAATTTGAATAGTTAAATAGATAAAATATAAGTGATACTGAAAAATTATAAGTCAGAAAAAAAATGATTCCTAGGAGCTCACCCCTGGGTAAGCTATTAAGGATGGGTAGCCACGAACTCCCTGCTGGGAGCACAGGAGGTATTCATCATCACAGTTTACAGCTCCAATGCGAACAACTCCTTGAAGCTCAATGCTCAGCCACCGCCAGTCAGGAGCCAATGTGTGGCAGTGACTACACATTGGGTGATAGAAGTTGATGAACCACGGGGTATCACTTCCACTCACACTGGCATCTGCATTTTTAATAAATGAGAAAACAAGTTTATTGTATATAAAAAATTAATAATTAGCTATTCAATGCGGAACATCTTAACTGGATAGTTCAGTTAACAAGATGTATAGTACATGAATACAAATGACTTTAAATGACCAATCAAATGATAAATAATTATAATTTCATAACAATCATCAAAATGATTTTTCAGGATTTTCTCCTGGAATGGATTGATTAAGTGATTTGTATTACATTAATTAATAGATTTCATTTATGAATTTGGATATTTATGTGTAGTATGTATATATATAATTTTGTGTCAACTATGAACTTGATGTGGGCTAAATGCAACTAGATATTATAACAGATATCCAGCTACTAGCTCATAGTTAAATGATAGATCTCTTGTTAAACTATATGGTAGTGCCTAAATATCTAAACAATAACTTACCAAAATCTGTTCTTGAGAGTGTAATAATTTCAGGATCATCATCATAGATACCAAAATTATCTCTGTAGTAAGTCCAGGAGTGGTAGCCTTTACCAGAGTGACTGAAATGATAGAAGATAATTATTCATAAATTGAATCCCATAACTTCTGCAGGCTTTACTTACAGCATTTACGAGTTTTCATAGCAACAGAATTTAGTAATGATGCAATTAGTGTGCATTTTGACTAAACCTAAATAAATCCTAGGCAACAGAAGAAATCAACAATTTAAAATGAAAGAAATCTAGCTTATTAGAGAAGGAAGAGAATAATTTTTTAGGGTATTATTAAATTTTTATATAATGTCAATTGCAACTAATATTCACTGTCATTGAACTAGTTACCTGTCATCAAGGCCTTCTTCTCCAAACTGGTCATATTTTTTGCGGAGCTCTTCATCCTTGAGAACTTCATATGCACGGTTAATGCGTATAAACTTCTTATCAGCATCGGGATCTTCCTAGAAAAATAACAGTACATCATTAGGATATTTGACAACATTGAATATATTTGGCAAAAACTTCTCACTTTTCAATACCTGACTTAGCTTAGGAAATATATTTATTCAAAGCATAATTAAAGGAGAAATAACAACTTTCATGTTTTGATATGATACTTTTCTATTAATGACAGTTGTATCTCATGTTACTCCAACTAAATAAAAAGATTGTGAAGATCAGCTATTTAAAAAATATTAACTGACAGTCTGACATGCTCAGCTTAATGAAATAACACATTCATTTTCAACCTCATATTGCAATGTCACACAAGTTTATACATATTTATTGGCAACTATCAATCAACAATCACCAATTAACAAGCACTGCAGTCATGCAAAAGCCTAAATTAACACACGTGAATAAGTGTAATTGGCAAGTGGTACCATCAATGCTGATAATTTTGCAAGAGCCACTGCCCGGCAGCAATAAAGTCACAGACTTCATTAGAAATTATCTAATGTAGTACAAACAAAACTGATCCTCATATTCATGGTGCAAGCAACAGTTTTTTAGTTATTATGTGGCAATTAGGCCCAAAAAATTTTTCTTTTGTGTTCTGATCAGTATCATATGGTTTCAAGGGGACTGTCTACCCTCCAGAAAAACTTCTACATTTATCATCCGATCTTGCTGAAATTTCATACACATACGTAAAATGTAAAATAAAAAACAATTTGCTCATATAAATTTTTTGAAAAAAATGAAAGAAAACATAAAATTTATAGAATACGGCCAAAAAGGGTGTCATGGTCTCCGAAACGTTTTCCTTTTTAAGAAATGGTGAATTTTCTGGCTATTTTCTTTGCTTTTAAATTTTTGGCCAAAAAGGGGTATTTTAGAAAATCTATCTCCTCTTACAAATATCATGCTACAACATCGAGATTCGAGACACGTATCATTCGATTTGTAACTAAATTATCTAGCGGCTCTATCATTCCAATTTTTCATTTTCCCCATTGTTTTTTTATGTGCGTTTTTCCCATTTTTCCACTTTTCCCTGCCCTCCCTGCCCCTTCCCTCCCATATATATGACAAACCATGCACAAATTAAATAAAAGGGATGATAGAGTCGATAGGTATGGTCTTTACAAATCAAATGATATGTCTCTCAGACTCTCATTGCTGTAGCTTGAAAACTGTAGGAGGAGATAGATTTTCAAAAAGACAAAAATTCAGGGGAGCCAAATAAAATAAAATTCATTGAAAACAGATGAATATGCTAAAAAAAGTATTGATATTGTAGCCCAAGCTTTTCCATTGCCAATTATCTGCATTCAAGGTACCAGCACGTGTCTTTAGACCTATTTATGTCCAATTTAACGTGAATAATAAACTATTAACGGGAATTTTTATATATAAATATATATATAAATATTCATTTTACATAACTTGACAACTGCATTCCGCAAAAACTATTACATGTACATCCATGGTAGTGGCTTTGTTGAATGTGTCTTGTTTGTAGCTTTCAAACGAGTGCAAACACTTTGCAATTAACCTAAGTAATGACATAAATACCATTTATTTGTAAATAATGTTATAAAATAACCATTTTATAAAAGTTCAAGACTGCATTACACAAAAAATTATTGCATGTACATCTATGGTATAGTAGCTTTGTTGAACGCGTCTGGTTTGTAGCTTTCAAACGAGTGCAAACATTTTGTAATTAACAAGAGTAATGAGCTATATATACAGATATAGTTCAAATAAATCTTTGTACATATTGTTAAAAAATGTTCATTTTACATATTTTTAAAATTGTCTTCTGCAATAACTATAATGCACACTGCACAAACATGCGGTAAACTGCGTTTGACGCGCCTTTTCAGCAGCTACAAAATGCGTCAAGAAAACAGAAAAGCCAAAATTTCTGATTTTTAGGGTAGCCTAGATGGTCCCCTTAAGGTATAAGCAGGCTAAGCAGCAAGCTGGGTAAGGTATGTCATAAATAGAGGCAGCTTGAATTATCCATGTCAGTTTTGTGGCATTGATTCTCTGATTGACAGCAAACCTATTTGGAAATTGGGGTATTATTGCAGATTAACTACATCCAAAAAAAAGGGTGTTTTTTTTTTTTAATTATATGTTTTTTGGGGTGTAGATTACGAATCTGAAATCCATTTTTGGCGGTCGGCATCGGAAAACCGATTTTTTTCGCGACTTACTAACATGGGGGTTACGTAACTTACGTTACCCACTCACCTTTATTTACTAACATGGGGGTTACGTAACTTACGTTACCCACTCACCTTTATATAAAGGGTCGGATTGTTCATCGAAATTTTACAAAAAGCTCTTAGGTTGGGTTAAGTCAGCCAAGTTCATTTTTTTAGATAGCATTTTGATCTAAAAGGAACCTGGGCGAACCAACCCAACCTGCGAGTTGGCGTTAGGTTGTGATCTCTCGATGTGGCAATGTATCTCCAGATTTATGGACAAAGAAGACGAAAATGTTACCCGTTGCAGTGCAACGGGTAAGTTTCATTCAAGATGTCGTGCGCTACGTGTAGACTCCTGCGTCTCGAAAGAATTTTCTCGAAATGAACCGGGACAGACGAAACGAGACGAGAAAATTCCGGGAAAAAAATAACGGGACAGAGGGTAAAATTTGTCCCGGAATAAACGTATGAACCGAGACAAGACTTCTGTCCCGGACTTTAAAACTTGTGTCCCGGTAAATTATGAACCGGGACGAGACAGACAGATTTGAAACGAGACATAACGAGACGAGACGAGATTTGTCTTAATTATTTAAGTCAAAACAAGTTTTTCGATCACGATACGAATCATTTCGAAAACATGGGTTGAAGAATGATAAGTTAGCCCTTTATTGCTACTAATAGGGCCATAGACAGTTACCAGTTAAATTGAGTTAATTGCAGATTTAGCAAAATTTGTCTAACTGAACTGGCAGTTAATTAGTGGTCCTACAAACACCGCAAACCTGTCGATGTATGGCTGAGTATTGAGTCAAAAATATTACTCTTAAGTCTTAACTATAGAAGGCTTCGATAGCACTTATGGGAACTGTACGAATATGAGCGCATAGGGAGTAGGGACGCAGGGTCTAGAATAGTCGGCCAATTAGTAGACAGTGGAGTGGAGTCCTGGTAAGATATTCCTAATAATACTAAAGCTAGTATTAGATTATCTCTGCCTTTAGTAAAATTTTGTGCTACGCCTCCAGGAAATCTTCACAATTGCGCAGTTTCCTGAATTGTTATCAAACACTTGGGCATGTTTAACGTGTATTTAGAAAGGATACACATGTATATTTCGAGTCCTTTTTTTGAAGATCAAACTATTATATTTTTTCCAACTTCAATCTTGTTGTATGTTGAAATGTTGTTAATATTTCTTTCCAAACTTTTTGTTGAAGGAGATTGCTTAAGGCAAGATCGATGAATCTGATTCCGTGATTGAGCTGGAGGCAAATCAAAGTCTGTCCAGTCAGCCGATGTCACCAGCTACAGCTAGTATGGCCTCCTCCAAACCATCATAGAACACAGTTTTGAAAAAAACGTGTTTTTCCATTTTTTTTTGCCTGTCAAGATTAAGTACCATATTAAACCACAACATCTATTCGTAGCAAAAATTATTTCAATTGCCGAGCTCCAATCAGAATAGTAAAAGGATACGTCTCAAGTTATTATATAAATGCAGAGGTAGGCAGTAGCGCGCTACATATAGCGGGAGCGGTAGCAGCGCTACATTTAAGCAATTGTAGCGGTAGCGGTAGCGCCCGCTACATACGTATTTAAGTAGCGATATGAGGTTTTGCCGCTACAGCGTTACCGCTACATTTATAGATAAAGCCTTTAAATTTTACTTAATAGTATTAAATATTATTTAAAAACCAGCATGATACATACATAGTAGCTATAAATTACAGAGTAAAACTACGAAAGATTTCGGTGTAATGTTGTCAACCTCAGCCTGTTACTAGTGTCAACATGTTAGTTGTTACCAGAGGTGGGCAGTAGCATGCTACATGTAGCGGCTACTACAATTTCGGTAGCGGCTCTACATTTAAGCAATTGTAGCGGTAGCAGTAGCGCCCGCTACATTTAGAGCATGTAGCGGTAGCGGCCGCTACTTTTCAAAGTAACGCTGCCCAGCTCTGTATAAATGTATGATGATAAGCCAAAGTTTACACCACATCAATAATTAATTCGTCTCGTTATGTCTCGTTAAAATAATTATAAATTCCGGGAAATTTTAAGGTACCTATTTTAACCGGGACGTCTCGTCTCGCCTCGGTATCGTCCCGGAATTCTTACGGAGGGCTGAAAATTGTCCCGGTTTTTATTGCGAACCGGGACAGAGCCTGTTGTCTCGTCTCGTCTCGTCTCGGATAAAAAAAAAAAACCAAACGCAGGAGTCTAGCTACGTGTGATCGGTATTATTGCAAAAAATTGGTTTTCCGATGCCGACCGCCAAAAATGGATTTCAGATTCGTAATCTACACCCCAAAAAACATATAATTAAAAAAAAAAAACACCCTTTTTTTTGGATGTAGTTAATCTGCAATAATACCGAAATTGGAAAATTAGAATAGCTATTGGGCATCAGTTTCCAGAAACCAGGTCCAGGGCTAAAAAAATAGTTTCACATGTGATTTTAAAAACTAGCAGGTGAAAATAGGATTTTTTAAACTAAAAAAATTGGGACACAATCATAGTCTCGTAGAAATAAGTGAAATTGGCCAGATGCAAAATCATTTTTGTCCAATTCATGGGTGGCTAACCCGTGGCTTCAGCTTAATTTTCACTTTAGACAGTCACAGTAATATAGTAGGTAGTAGGTATACATCTATAGTTCTAACTTCTAATACTACAATATGAAATAAATAACAGCTTGAAAATTTATTAATAATGAAGTCTTTGAAAATGTATTAATAATTTCTTGATCTTTGTTTACACCAGAAAAGGTTAGGTATTTTATTTTTTTTAACTCATAAACCCACAGGATAGTACAGATCCATAAATTCAGTTGCAGCAGCCTTTGAAAAATTTAGATATTTTCTAGCAGACAAGGTGTGACTGACAGTTTAGGCTCCAACCTTCATGTCAAGGGACAACTTACAAGGTTGACTAATTAGTAAGGGTAAGCCGGTAAGGCTCTGCAAAATTGCAACTAAAGCATTGGCGATAGAAATAGAATAAATAGCTCACCAAATTTTTATCTGGATGCATTTTTAACGCAGTTCTCTTGAATGCCTTACGAATATCTTGAGTAGTAGCACTTTTGTCAACTCCAAGCAAAGAATAAAAATCTTCACTTGCAATGCCGCAGCCAAACATCAAAGTAGCTGCTAAGCAGCTGATTGTAAGAATACATTTCAAGACATTCATATTGAGGTTTACCCGCAACCGCAAGCCGCTGACAATTTCTCTAAAAGCGTGAGCAAATCATACCACATAAAAACTGTCACTCAGTAGTCAGCATCCATGACCTCGAGAGTCGAGTCCTACACTGACACTCCCACGCCTGCTGCCGGTCGGCAATTTGCACTCGGCCTGCACCCACGGATTAGCCGTAACCACTTGCCAGCAATTTTGTTATAAATTTTTTTTCTTTGTTCACTGTCAGCTAGAAATATGAAAATCTTTGGTTTAAGAAAATAATCATCAGCAGTTTACAGTTGATACGTGATTATCTCATTTTCGTAAGTTGTAAATATTTTGAAAAATGCCTTCAGTCGACTTGAAAATAACAAAATTTCATAGTACAATTATTCGAGATCTAGGTACTGGTTTTTAATTCGGAAATATATGAAAAATCTCAGTTAAATTTCAATTTTGGAAAATTCTAAATTATGGAGATTGGAAATGTTCTGTGTATATTTTTAATGGGCCATGGGCCTATTTCTTCAGTGCCGACATTTCTATTCTATTCTATAACCACGAATTATCCTGGGTTCCATTTAGCCAAAGTCATTTCTATTTTAAACGGTGTAAAAGTCTGAAAGAAATTGTGATCCCTAAACATGGGCGCTAGCATATTATTACCTTGCGTTTATACACAACTAACCGTTATATTATAATAATATTTGGGGGCGGTTTCCACGTTTATTAGGCCGTAGGCCAGTCGCCGATTTTTAACATCATAAAACATTCGCAGCTTGTTTCGGTCTCGAACACGCAACTCACCGCTCTGATTTTGCTGTGTTTAAACTTGTAGATTCTGACAGGACACTGTCGCACAGAGCTGGGATCACACCCGCCCCTCTCTGCTCCAATACTAATACTCACCACGGAGGTACAATTTTCTTCCCTCACATCCAACCCAAACTCAAGTACTAACAACCAAATGTGAGTTTAGAATCAATTTTCATTCCATTTTAGACATTCTGCTCTCGTACAATCTCTCCTTTTTAGCACATTTTCTCAGTTATGGAAAAAATGCACTATTGTGCTCGCCATATCCGTCTGTCTGTCTGTCCGTCTGTCCGTCCGTTTGTCCGTGACTTCAAGTTTTCGTCGACGAGAAAATGCGCTCTCTGTCACTCACTGCAGTGAGTACCGAGTTATATTTTTTCTATTTGGGGGCGCACTCACGCAAGCAAATTCATTACTGACTAGGTTCAATACTCGTGGAAAAAATAACAATTATTGTGAATTAACAAGTTTGTGGGGACAAGAATTTGGGGTATTGGGCTGCAGTAGCATTAATCACTCATTGGGCGGAGAGCCTCGCATATCCTTCTTATATTTGTTTTTCGTAATAGCCTTTTCATCTTAGCTGAGTCCAATACTCACTAGCTCCTCAGCTCAAAATTGAGCGCGATTTGCGAGTACAAGTTCTGAGCGAGCGACTAAGTTTTGACGAGTTTTGCTCTACATAACAGGCTTAATTGAAGGTAACGCTGATATAGTTTTCTTTCAGCAGGAAACATTTTAGCGCATTTTCTCATTTATGGAAAAAATGCACTATTGTGCTCGCCATGTCCGTCTGTCTGTCTGTCCGTCATTCTGTCCGTGACCTCAAATTTTCGTCGACGAGAAAATGCGCTCTCTATTAATCTTCGTTCCTTACTTAATCTCTCGGTTCCTTAACGGATGTCTTGATCTTCGTTTCAATTAACCGAGTTGAGGAATCACAGCTAGTAATGTTAAAATAACTCATGTTATGTATTATCGCTCGGTTATTATGCAGATATTTGGACTGTATGATACAGCAAATATGAATAAGTTTTGCAGAAAGAATCATGAATAACTAAATTATGTGCAACTTCAAACAATATAGTGATTTCGAACCGAAACCGAATTATCACACAGAATATACTAGCCGTGACATATATAAAAATAGAATAATTCAAACATGCTATGAAAATAATTTATAGTTATTTCAGGACTTAATTTTGAATAACAGACTAATTGAGAATGTCTGGAATATTTCAGATAAGTTACACAAATTTACTACGAAAAAATGCCGTTATGATAGTCTGAGGTCAGCGCAAACAGACGGCACGAATGCTATTGAGCTTCGGGAAACTTGGAGAGAATCAACATATAAAAATAAAGGACACAAAAGCAAAATATTGGTACAGACAGCGTATACAGTCTTTTAAAACAATTCGTATTTTAACCCAACAATATCTACAACACGTGTTCTTCGTAATATTGTCCGTAGTTGAGCTTAGTACAACATTCAATTGCAGACATAAAATTGTCAAAAGTATGTGATGGTTTCGTGCCGAAGAAAGATATTATTGTGATGATTAATTCACATCTCTCGCTCGCTATGTATCCATGCTTCTAAGTTAGTCTTCATGCGGCAACGCGTGCTCTCAAAGCACTCATTACCTTCAGTCAATTTGCAATAAAAGTCGCTCCCGTCGCTCGACAGACCGATTCCGACGACGATGGTTCCTGAGCACGAACGTTCCAGCCAAATGCTTGCGTCAGAACGCACGCAAAACAATGTTTAGTGCTCACGGACCTTGCATGTAGCGGTAAAAAATGGCATATGAAAAACATTATATGTGTGAAAGAAGTTTAGACTATTAAAATATAAGATAGGAGTAAAATTTAAAGATTATCCTGAATTTCTTTCTTATTAGTCTATTTTTGTAACAATTTTTGATGATATGAATACCAGTATATAAATTCCCTCGAAAAACTTGATGTTTGTCCATAAATGCCAGCCTAACAGTAAACAACATATCTATCATAAAACACAATATAGCGTCTGCCAAAGAATTAACTATTAATCTCATTCACTAATCTAATTCATATAATTAATCTAAAAGTTTATACTTATTGTAGAAACACGAAAGTCATTTCGAACGCAGCTAGCTCGTCGAGATGACGTCACGAGAAGAGCTCTCTGAATAAGTCTAATTCCAGGCAATTAACAACATAGAGTGGCTCAAGAGAGAGGCAATGAAACCTTAATGGGAGTGTTTCTTGTAAAGCGCCTCCGTCTGTTGACGTCACGAATTTTTTATTTCCCTTAAGAAAGTAAACTCGAGAAAAGCTTAGGAAGTCTTAAATGTGAACCCCAGCTGATATACGATGAAGTAGGCATAAAACTGTGTGAGAAGTGTTAGTACAAGCGTTCAGTATATATTTAGAATAAAGGGACAAGCGGAAAAATCGTAATTCGGGACAAGGATTTCTCAAATAAAAATGCAAGAAAATTCTTTGTTATTCCTATGAATAACAACATGAGTACGTAAGTTGATTAATACAAAAATTGTGAATTGTGTAATATTGAACATTAAAGTAAAGTTACCAATAACAAAAGTAGATTTTCAATAAATGCTTAGTCACTGATACAATTGAAACGAGATACCAATTTGTATCATCAATGATTGACTGCAATACTTTTTTAAGCTTCATTGATTCAATTTCACAGGCAGAGCAAAATAGAAAAAAATGAAGATTTGTTTTCCTCATCTTTTACATAAGACTTAATATTTATGAAACGTCTTGGAAAATTTATCGATTTGTGTCTATAACTGTATTTGTATAATTACACATCTAAGTGAAAAATTTTTACGGAAAAACATATGAAATAAACTTCAATTTCAAACATAAAGAATCGAGATATGACTTCTTTTGGCAAGGTCCACAAGCATTGGAGGTTAATTCATTCCATGCATTTGCAAGTCACATCTCAATATAAACAATATTTTATCAAAATTCGTTGCTGGGATCACAATGTCGTCACTGAAAAAAATACTTGTGATGGCGCGCCTTGCTCGGTTCAGCTGGCAAACGAATACTCGGAAAAATTAGTGGGTGTTACTGTCCAAGTACTGACACGCTTTCTTTCCCGCAGCAGGAGCCGAGGACAGACGTAGCACTGATACGCCCTTTTACCGGGCGAAACTGGGTCAGGCTGACACAATCAAGGGCCAAAAAATGTATAACGCACAGCTATTTGTACAAAGTCCCTGTGATTTCTATGAGCGCATTCAAAAAAGTATTATTTTCGTAGAGAGCGGAGCTCCGGGACCGGACGGAAGCAAGAAAAGAAGAAGGGAGGCAGAGAATGGGTACTATGGGTGATGACGGGTGATGGAAGGGGACGGCGATGATAGGAGAGGGTGATGGAAGGGGTGTGTGATGACAAGGAAGGGTGATGGAAGAGGTGTGTGATGGAAGGGGATGGTGATGACAATGGGAGGTGATGGGAGGGATGGGTGACGATAGCTCCAAATTATACGCTACACACAACACGGCTGAGAGGCAGTCCCTCACAGACAGCTCTGAACATCTCTACTGCCGCAGCAATATTAGGGCACAAACTTTAAATCCTGGTGTATGGAGCTTGCCTTTAAGTCAAATATGTACTTTATTTGTTGTTGAAATGACGAAATCTTTTTATTCATGGGATGAGAATATAAATATTGAAACTGATGCCAAATTTTGGTTTAATAGAGCAATTATAAATTTTTCTATTATAATGATATCTAGACGGTTATTTCAATGCGGAGATTTTTATTTAGAGGAATTTATTTTCTTATGATAAAGGTTCTTCAGAAAAGGTCAGCAAATCTTGCATTCAGAATATTACTGCATCAGCATAACAGTCAGCAGAAGCAAAAAACTCATCGATCAGAAAATGGTAAAATGACTGAGTGTTCCGCACAGCAGTTGTACAACAAGAACACTTAGGCACCTCTGTACAAGACACATAATCGTTTTTGCGCCAAGCAACTGCCATGGACTTTAATTCCTTAGCTGGAAACTTTCCAGCCTCTAGGAATCAAATTTAATGGTCCGTAATGCAATGACCGCCTTTTGACCTCGTCCGCTTGTCGTCGGAATCTGCTGTCTGACTTACGAAGAACTGCTGGACTCATTTTTTTTAAGCGGATGCACAAAGGGAATGTGAGATTTCAGCAGCTGGGTCTAATTGGTGCATGTGAGCTCGTACCAGTACGTTTTCGTTACAATTTAATGTTTCTGTAGTAAATCTAGTATATCGGACCATAATATTTCAGAACATCGTATCAACGTTGCTGTAGTATTTACTGTACAGTGTATTAGAGCACCGTATCAACTTTGCTGTCGTATTTACAGTATATCATAGCACCGAATCAGCGTTGAAGTAGTATTTACAGTATATCAGAGCACCGTATCAACGTCGCTGTCGTATTTACAGTATATCAGAGCACCGTATAAACGTTGCTGTAGTGTACGGTGCTCGAAGTATTTATAATTATAAAACATAGGAAATAATATTTACGTTTGGATATATAAACATTTCTCGCGATAATTTTTCTGTGCTCGATTAAGCTTCAAATCACGCATAAAGGTGTGAAATAAGCTAATATCTCAGACATAATTTTAGAAAGTGGTCATTTCACTTCTTAATCGAAATTTGAACAGGTTTCAAATTTCAATACCCTTTACACCACATTCTTTTGAGTCGAAACCTCAATTTAAGAACAATGTTCATAGTTAAAACTAATCCTCTTCATAAATAGTGAATTTATCTAAACTCGATCAAATTGGGTCAAGTCTGAATCCTATTCCCTGAGGAACGTCGAATATCGGACCAATATCCGCAACCGGTGCCTCGGTTTCATTATTTTCGATGGAGAGCGTCCGTTCTGAGTCGTTTGTCACAATCACAACAAACCATTTAGCGGAGACCGCCGCTGGAGCCACGAATCGATGTTATCCAAGACTTCTTAACAGTTATCGTGGAGAGTCGGTACTCTGGACAAGTTACGACTTCCGCGATGCTTGAGAGTTCTGCGCTTTGTGAGCCAAGAAGAAGCAACATTAAACATCATCTGTAGTCAGGAATTTTTTTTCGAGTCCGGTCATATAATAGAAAAATCGGAGTTCGTGAGAGGAGTTAGGGCAGCATCGATAAAAAATTCGGAAATCGATTCATCTTTGAAAATCAGTTTCCGTTTTATTGAACTTCCGTTACATCAAGCAAACTCTTCTGTCATTTATGAACGCGTGTCCATATATAAGAAACGATATATTTAAGAAACGTATTTCTAATTTTTGTTTGCGTATAGAAATAACTTTCTTCAGTCCCTAACGGTCAGGAATTTTAGGCGACTAAAATAAAATATCTGAAGTTAGTGTTCATGTGGATAAAGTAGGAAAACAAAGAGCAGTCGCAACTGAAAGAAAGAGAGCAGTCCTCGCAGAGAGCAGGTCAGCTTGGGACGGTAGGGCGGGAGGTCCCTTCGCTTTTCGAGGGAAACAGCGCGGCTGGCACGCAATTGAGTGGAGCCTTCAGTTAGAGGCTGAGTGTGGAAGTGAGAGGGTGTGTCTCTGCAGTTATGGCGTCTTCTTCTGGGTTACGCTCGAGTCACACAGCGATTTGGCTCATCATCGCCGCGTTCGGAGCCATCGTGGCTGCCGAGGAGATTAGAGTAGCCGAACTAATAGCTTCCAAAGCTCCGGCTGAGCCGTTGGCACTAACGTCGGCTCGTCGAAGCTCAAAAGATACAGCTGCTGGAAACTCGGAGTTCATACAGAATGATAAGAAAAAATCTTCATCCGATAACGAAGTGTTTGATGGATCAACAAAGGGACAGCTCAACTTGGTGCTTGCAGAACTGCGTGAAGTTAGGTCGGAAATTCGGGAAGCACGCCAGGAGCACGGTCGTTTGGCGAGCGGCATCTCTGAGATTAGTGGTCAAGTACGAACTATCAGCGAACGCAAAGACCAGATAAAGAAAAAGATCAGGAAGCTCACAAAAAGCTTGTCAAAGAAAGACCATCACCGTAAGGTAAAGAGTGGTCTTCGCGCTCTACAGCAAGACCATGAACGCATCCTTCAGGCCATGTCAAAAGCCAAAATCCTGAACCGGGTCTCGCCTCGGCGCAACAATAGGACTAATCAAGCAAATCCGGACGGCACGCACGCCGGGAAAAGGTCCAGAATGGAAACTAATGAAGTCGGACTCGGGGAAGAATCCGATAACGTAAGCGAAGAAGAAGTAGTCAAGCCTCAGAAAGAGCACAAGAACAAGAAACGGGGCAGGGGTAATCATAACCACCAAGAAGAAATCGAAGAAGTTACCCGGGAGAGTTTGCCTGTCGTCTTATCTTTCGAGATCGAACGTAAATCCACAACGACCACAGAGCCAATCGAAATAACTACTCCAGAATTGCGAAGTTTAGTTGAAGACGCAATCACTCCGATACCATCGCAGGCTCCATCAACAACCACCACCACCACAACCACACCTGGTACCACTTCTGCCACAAGTACCACATCAACTTCAACCACAACCTCACCTCCAACTATGGCAGCTACTACCACAACCACGTCCATCACGGTACCACCTGAGTCGACTGAAGAGCCCCTACCAACGAATTGTTATGAAGTTCTACAGCAC
The DNA here is from genome assembly GCF_000764305.2 of Hyalella azteca. Lineage (NCBI taxonomy): Eukaryota > Metazoa > Arthropoda > Malacostraca > Amphipoda > Hyalellidae > Hyalella > Hyalella azteca. The sequence goes on from NW_025933061.1 coordinate 127,915, forward strand.
GGCAACTGGACCAGCGGTATATACACCATCCAGCCCAACAACATGAAACCGATTCAGGTGAGGATTAAATCGCTAAATGAATTATTTAATAATATGTTGAGATCTGCATGATTATACAGGGACATAAGTGAAAGCCGGAACAACTGAACACGAAGAAAGTAGGATTGATGGGTTGCTTCGCATGCATATACAGCAATGTCAAATATGATTATTTGGTTATTTGGCTAATTGATATTACATATTATTCTCTAATAGAATCCTAGTCTGCACAACGAGTTCTAGTGCTAATGAACAATCATTGCTTGAATGATGGAAGTAATCTGCTCATACGCAAATGCCAGTCACATTTGCAGCATGCGATTTCTTACTCGAGTTTGCGTAAATATTGTTTCACAAATTTGCCACCTACACGCCAAGCATTAAGTTACATCTTCAGTCAAATTGCGCACTGACTTATATGGTGAAACAAAGAGTGTCATACTCCAGGGATCGTTGCCATATTATAAATCATAAAGTGACTGTTAATTCAAAAGCAAAAATAGGCAAAGAAATTTCACGAAGAAAATGTTTTTTTTCTAGATATAGTTAATTTTACTAGCATTATCTTATTTAGTTTTTGCCTTGATTATTATTTTTAGTGAATCAATTTTCAATTTCGGCACACAAATGATCTTATTGCTTTGAGCACAAACCGCATTCGTAATTCAAGCTAATCCAAACTTTTGTATGAAGGCGAAGCTGTAAACCATTTATAAGTGGCTTAAATTCTATTTTAAAATTTTTGGCAAATTTTAAATCCTATTTATCCAAGATGCAGAAAAAAACATAATTACACAGTATTGAACGTAACATTGAGGTAACCGGGATATTGCAATGCTCGATGTAATGTCCGTAGACTAGAAAACGAGAAGATTCTTTTGAACAATTTATTATTCATTTATTGCCTATTACGCTAATTGCAAGCACTAACGTTGGGGCTGATTGGAATAAAAAGCATAGCAAATAATATTCTACTTCATATAAAAAATAATTCTCCAGCCATCTTAATAACAATGATTTAGATCTAAAACGCACGCGCTTGGACTGTTAAATGATTTGAGACAAAAAATTTACGCACTGAGCAGACAAATGTGTTTCAGTGCAATATCCGGACACACATAAATGTCCAGTTCCTCTTGCCTATATGCGACAAACAAGCGACGATCCCCTGTACTCCTGTGATTGTAAGAATTAGTCCAACAAAAGCCTTCTCCTTAGCAGGGTTACCGAAGAGAAAGCCTCTGAGCAGCATCTGCATACGGACAGCTAACGCATGACAAGCTTTAGTGTCAAAGTTGCTATGGAGCTCAACTTTGCACGGCTGGTAACAGAACTTGGAGGATGGCATTGGTCGAAACAATGAAAGCTGAGAGCGCACGATCGTAACGCAGCTGTAGGATAATCTGCTGAACTTTTCGTACAATAAAAGGTGCGGATGAGTACAAACATGAGTAAATAACTCATTTGAAACACATAATTGGTTTTGATTAGGGTAAGAAATGATCATCTCCGAGTAATTTCATAACTGTCGCATTTTAGTTTGGCGGAAAACATACAGCGATGGGAATTTCAAGTTCTCTAGAGGAGATGGCATAGTATTAGGTGAGTACTAGCTATAACAAATGCATGATCGCAATGAAAACACGTTAATGAAACATTTAAGTGTATTTCAGTACAACAGAAAATACTGCTGTCTTTGAGCTCAAAATAAAATATTTGGCATGGCATTGCTTGGGCTCAAATACATTTAGATTTTACACACTTTCAACGACGGTATTGTAAATTTGAACGGACTCATGTAACATATTATAATAGAACGTAGATTGATAACTTATAATTTTTTCGAAGCAGAGTGCAGCGCTCAGAAATTCTCTCGCAGGCACTCGAGCTTTAACTTCTTTTCAAGGATGGAATTTCATGACTTCGAAAATTGGGCCCGCAAGAGGACGATTATGTAAAGCGCTATGGAAGACGCAACGAACGATCGTTGCAGGGTAAGCTAGTTAGGTGTGAACTACTCGTTGACACTCGTTGAAGATAATAATAATGTTATGCTATAACCGGGCTTGTTTTAATGGAATTGACTACCCCAGTTAAGATGTAGTATAAGGGGCAATTGACTCAAAGCCAAAACTTAACTATATCCACAACTCAAACTTGATTGTGAATGCACAGAAGCCAAAATCAATATTTCGGACATCTATAGGCGGTTCATCGTTATAAAAGTGCAACTGTGCAGGCTTTTAAAATATCTTTGTGGTGGAATTTCAGAAGTGGAATATTTCGATCAAATAAAGAGAGATCGAAGCAATTTGATATCACGAGTTCACTATCGTGCATCTTCATAAAGACATGAATCATAATTAATTTTCTACTACCGCATCACAGAATAAATTTTTGTCACTTCAATTAAAGTAGAAACTCTAACATTTCACTGAGTAAACATACCGCTCGCTCTATAGAGTCCGCGCACTCGTTCTCCGCTACACTTAACAACCCCGCCTCTAGAATACACTTGACCAAGAGTCAACGTTAAAACTAAGAGAGTTATTCAATATTTTTATTCAATGAACAAAACATTGAACAGTAACACAGTTTGAGTTACACTTCAAAAACCACCGCAACATTTGTCATGAACTTCATGTATGAATTGTAGAGCTCGTGCGGTTCGTGCCATTAGTGACCGCGAAGAAAATGTAAAAATATCGATTTATTTCTTTCGAATTAATGTTCGAATTAATGCTTCAGAGATTAAACTGCGAATTTTCTTAATCAACTAGGAGAACATTGTCAAAAGACGTCTCAAACAATTCCGTTTCGAGTATGAATTATTTAACATATCATTTGTAAATTTTTCGATCATTCTGCTCAATAATTGCACAGCAAAAATAATCTGTGAAAGCAAGTTAATGCTTAAGGTATGTATCATTCAACGCATATGCAATGTCATAATTGCTCATAATAATAAATCTTACGACATGGAGCTCGAGTATGATCATCTAGAACAAATTAACGATGATATATCCCGCAAGCCGGCATGCTCATTCGATTAAAAAAAAAGACGCATTTACATCCGAATGATGGAATTTCAATGTTATTATTTCTGATTATAGCAGGCCTTTTAGACACCGCGCTTTAAAAAAGCGCGTATGAGTACACTTGATGAGTACACTCAAACTGACATGTTTGTTGATAATGAAACACAACAATAGTGGGATAAGAGAAGCACTAATTATAAATAATAATATGGAAAGATTTAAAATTGTTAATAACTTTTTGTCGATTGAATGTTATGGTATAACTAATCATAAATACAATCTACTTGCCGTTTCTTCCATGTCTTTTCCGTTTTACTAAACAGATATCTGCCCAAACTTGATCAGAAGCATTAGGAAATAAGACAGCTGCCCCGCTCATGTATTTTGAACATCAGTCAAAATACACAATTTTTTATTTTCATTTTTTTTGTCAAAAGCCTGAAATAATGGTCAAGCATTAAACTAAATGTGGATCTACTCCAATTCACGGTAAAATTGAAATCCAATTAAGATTTAATTAGCGCTTAGAAAATGCTACGGCGAAAAGAATCTAAAAATTTGAAAATCGAAAAAATATTTTTCTATGAAACCAGAAAAGTTAAGAGCGCCGTTGGCAAGCCCCACAGGCTGTGACAGCCAGGGTGCGCAGATAAGGCTTCAACAGAGTGCTGCAGTGCCGTCCTTTGTCGTCAATTTCGAGCCAATAAACTGCGTCTCTCCAAGACCTTGTATCGAATATCAATATTCTCAGACGATTTATGAAGTCAAAACGTCCGCGGCAAACCATGTTTGTCTTCTAAATCGTTGAGACCAGCTTGCCAAAGTACATAGTTTCGCATTTTGCAGTGAAAATCCGTAAAACAGGCAACCAATTTTTCTCCCAACAACAGGCTTGTCGACAGCCCTTTATTTTGCAGTCCCGAAAAAACGCCCGTCCGAAAAAAATATTCAGCGAAATATTAAGGAAAACTACGCCACTCGTGGAGCGTGTACGACATTCTAATAATACTTCATTTAATTAAAATGACCCGTCGTAAGTTTTGCTGACAGCCAACGTACATCCATTCGAATGCCAAAATATCAGTCATAGCCTTTAGCAACTACGCAAAACCGAAAAACTTGACGCATTTTTAGGCATACGGTTGCAAATTTAGCATTCAGGAAGCGCAGCTCAACATCATTGGTAGGCGATGTGTTGGTGTGTTGCGCTCGGCTTGTTTACTCCGTGGTAAAGTGTATCAGGTAGCGCTCGGCCGTTTAAATTTGCAGCTCTTGTGTAAATTTTGTGAATTTGTCGGCAGTTGTGGACCCCAACGCCCGCAGCTCAGGAGCAAAGTGGCGGCATGTGTTCCGTGCCTGCGGAGCAAGCGCCGGTCAGGGTCGCTATAAATCAGCCTCACTAAACGGGACAAGTATATACGAACTTTATATAGACTGGCGCGTGCGGGCCCAGTCCTCAATAGCAAGTTAATGCAGCCGGGGAAAATGACGGTCATTTAGAGTTACTCTCCATAAAGACCGATGCCAGTTTATGATAAATGCAGAAAAGTACCCGTTGACCGCAATATAAGCTAGTAAAAATACAAATGAACTTAAAATAATTTGTTCACAATTTGATGACCAGACAGCAATTATTCCATCAACAGAACCAGAGAAAACTGTGAAGGAATATGGAAATATGCGCCAAATCGTAACTTCAAAGAGAGATAAATCCATTTATGATATTAGGGGATATTAGGGGAGCTTCCAGCGCAAAGTTAAAATTTGGATCGAAAGTATGGCGTAGCAATTGGAATTTAAGCGAGAAAGGAACTTCCAGGACGTGGCGCACGAGTTTGGCGTCGTCATTTTCAGGGCATTATGCGCAATTTTAGACGACACCCTAACTTCAAATTTCTCTTTTGTCGTCTGATGAAATTAATTTAAACTTCGAGTGCTTGAGGTTTGTTAAAAAAAGTTGGAATGCGGGCGCCTAGCGGAGCGAGTAGTCTTCGATCGCGGAAAGGATGTTGGGAGCTCGACTAAATATATCTACGACAGTTGGAGGCTACAGACACCGTGGGAGGAAAAGGCAAGACTTGGGTCTCTTTCCTTCGTAGGACAGGATCGTCTTTTCCTAATGACGCTTGGGGATCAGATCGTCTTCTTTTCAGGACTCGGAGTGAACAGAAATGTCGGGCTGGCATCAAGACACAATTTTAGTGTTTGAGCTCACTCGAAATGGGTCCAGAGATATGAGATTTGTTCAAGTCTTTGAGTGTTTTGCTGTATTCATGCAATGTATTAATTAAAGAAAAACGTATACGCAGTATTTATTCATTGGTAGAAAAGGAATGAGGCGAGCTAATGCAAGTAATTTTGGCAACAAAACGGAAAGGAACAAATCAAATCAGCCTCATAATAAATGAATTCCCATATATAAGAGATTGTTATTATTTCTTTCGTTTATTATTTACTATTATTTATTATATTATATTATTTCTTCATCGTTTCCTAACCGATGTTGCGGTGCACTCAGTGAACGTATATAAACCTTTTGTCCAAACAAATTGATCCACACAAAAAATAATGATAGAGGCAATGATATTATTCTAATATATAATCACTGACCGAAGTTGAGCAAATATTTTATACCAGCTCATTCATGAACAAAAATATAGAGAAGCGTAGCATTGACTTCAACTTCTGGTAACTTATTTCATTTCAGGAACTTTAGAAATGGAATAATGATTTTGAATTTTTTGAAAGTGGCCGAAATATAAAGTTTTGAGATCTGATTTCATAATTTCGAAATAATATAAACTTATTTCAACTCTTGTGAATATCCTAACCTCGAGGTCTCATCGTGCGTAAACTGTAGGTCAGGGCCTATACTTTCAAAAAAAGTTAAGAGATCGTAAGTTCATAAGCCAATCGTTGACGGCCTTTCAAGCCAAATTCACCAATCATAGACAAGAGAATAGAGCGTAAGTACTTACGTTCACTTAGCCAGTTTTGAAAGTATTAAGGCCCCTGACATATGGAACGCTCGTGTCGGATGAGGCAGAGGTAGGAGGGAACGGATGTACGTTGAACAGGCATACAATGGATGGGCTGCGTCCGCAGAAGTTCAGCCTAATTATTCTCTTGTCGTTCAGCAATGATCGACTGATCTTCTTGCTCTGTTGTGGGAGCACAAATTGTTTGTGCAAGTTGAATGCCTAAGTACTTATAACAGTAATACGCGTGTAATTCATGCAAGATATTCAACATGTCCTAATAATATATACTTACATATCCTACTTACATATCATACTTTACCAAATTTCCTACTTTACCAAATTTCCTACTTTACCAAATTTCCTACTTTACCAAATCAACACAGAAGAAAATTTATGGACATCATTAAGGAGAATGCGCAATCAACGCAAATACTTGACAAGAACATTTAAATACTTACTTACATTCTTAAGATATTGCGATCTCGACTGTATTTTGCAACTATAGCCTCCAATGCCCAGCGTTATAGATCAAAATGTACAGTACATGCAATAGCTTTCTCGGGCGCAGGAGGCAAATATTGCTGTAGTTCCGCTGATAAATGACGACTCTCGTGGAGGCAAAATAGCTCTCTCGTGATGATGGATGATCAGGCTAAGGCCTATCCAGCTGCGCCAAGCAACAATAGCGCTGCTTGCCGGCCACCACGGCAGAGCTGTCCGTCGTGACGCGCTACTTTGGGTCTCGTGATCTATGGGGCATCGGGAAATGAACTGGGCCGTCATACAGAGAAAACGCAACCTAAAATTATGCCATTGTGTTGCTGAATAGTCCCAGAAAAAGGACAAATTCAATTCTGGTAAGAAGAAAAGCTGAACAAATATAATTCCAAACAGTGAAGTCGAACAAGATTAATCAATGCCAAATTAATAATAATAATAGCGGTTTCAGCGTTCATTAGGCCTGTCGTGGATTCTTAACATCGCAGAAAATTGACAACTTATTATGGTCTCGAACTCGCAACTCACTGCTCCAATTTCGCTTTGCTCAAGTGCCCGGCCTCCTCGCCGATTCTGACCAGAAACTGGTGCACAAACTTGAGATCGAACCCGCACCACTCTGCTCCAATCCTGGTCCTCTGAATTGTAATCACTGGTTACAGTAAAGTACAGTACAGAATATATATAGTTACTCTGAACTGTAACTTTTTTCTAAATTTTGTGCAGTTTTTCAAAGAATGTTACTCTAAACAGAAAGAGATGCATGATATTAATATTTTTTATAAGCAAAAAATAGCTTTTTCTTTTTGTGATTTGTGAAATAGCTTTTTTCTTTTTGTGATTTTAACCCGATTACTTTATATGAAGGTTAATTAGCGGCGATGTGTTGAAAGCTTTCGGAAATCAAAACAATTTGCCCTTATTCGAGAGGCGATGTAAAGGAAAGTTGATGTAAAAAACTAATTCTATTTCCAAATAAATTTTAGTTCCAAATTTATATATATTCAAGAAATATGTAAGGCATCTTTGCAAATAATCAGATCCGCGTTGAAGCTTGATGACCGGATTCCAATATTACGTTGATAACATACTGAATGATGCGAAAACATTTAACTCTAAATAACGCAGCGATAAAACAAATTGTTCAAGCTTAAATATTTATCAACAATCTCTTTTTATATTTTGTAAATAATTTTATGATGATCACTGTAGAAATCTTTAGAGGAATTATTCGAGGTATGACAGCGTCAAGATTTTATTTCGTAGCATTTTCTGAAAAAAATCGGGAATGACTGAAGTCTGCACAAGGTCACCTATATCCGCAAGAATGATCAGTAGTCAAATAATAATAATGAAATTATAATCGCCTTAATGGACAACCAATTTTGAAAGACTTTTTCAAAATGAATCTATTCTTATGCAAAAATGGAGCGTCATCAAATATTTTTTAGCTAAAACTGATGAACATTTGATGATTAATATTGAATATTCAATCATAAAACTAAGGACCTCAATGAAAAACAACCTGAACTTGAAATGAATAATGCACGGTAAATTAAATCCGTAAGAATAATTTACGTGCATTACCCGACGAGGCTAGATTCCACAAAAAAGATTACAAAAAATCGCGATATAAATTTTGTGCTCTGCAGAGGACAATATTTTGAAATTGATGAGAGGCGGGACCTTCATCTATATTATTCATAGGCACACCATAAGTCTTTTATGGCGTCAGAATATTAGTGGTTGCAATAGGATTCGTGAAATTTGTCATTTTAGTTTTAATTAACCACCTATATAACTTCGCCAATAATGTTCATTTGTTTGTCATTGTTGCGCGATTCAGCACAGAGAAATTCTCTGAATCTCTAATTCAAAAGTAAGAAAATGATGCAAAGAAAGCATACTGTTTATTTATTTGTATTTGTTTATTTAGTGTTATAGTTTTTCATTTATTATTTGTATTCATCTTTTATTTGCCACCATACCCACGGCAAGTATGTAATAGAAATCTCACGATAATAATGACTAAGAATGCATAAGAAATTCTCACTATTGTTGAAAGAAAAATATGAAAAATGAGATTGCATTCAGTGAACAGTGCATGCCTGGAAATGCGATGAAGCGACGATAACATAGATGTAAATGTTGAAATTAGATGAAGATTTGATGAGTAAATGATAAATGAACGACCATTAAACATATTTAATATAAATAACAGTTACCAGATATTAAAGTTCGCGATATGTTCGCTATAATCAGCCAAAGTTCGTGTGAGGTCAGCAAACTGAAAATTCTGGTCTTCAGAAAATGAAACTGCTGAGCCAGACCCATGGTAGCACTGATACAGAAGCCAAGGCATGTTCTTGCAGGCATTTCGCAGGCCATTCAGCTAATTAGTGGCCTTAGAAATATGGCGGCCCACAAGCGCAGTAATGTGCCCATTTCCGTTGCCATCGAAGTCTGCTGCTGTAGCTCGTATAACTTTTGCTGGTATTGACGGCATCGAAATGCTTTACGGTGTTCCACACAATTGTAGCTAGCCAATGAAAGATTTTTATTTTTAACATGAAACTTACATTATATAAATAAAAAGACTGGTATGAAATTGTAAATTTTAGTAATATATTAAGATTCAAATCTAATCGAAAAAAGCACAGAAGAGTGGATTTTGCTTACAAAAATTATAAAAATCTCCAATAGGTTCATTTAAGTTTCTAAATCATAAGTATTCAAATGGTTACTTTCAATTGATCACGCGAAAGCCTGTTTTAAATTCGAAAACATTTAAGCTAGGATTTTACCCAATAAGACGCTGATTTACCCACGGTTGGATTTTACCCATGACTTCGACGCAAGTCATTCTAATGCTGCCACGGTATCGGACCCGTTGATTCTAGGAGGAGCAAATCTGTAAACGAGTGCACAGGAAGCAAGATTAATGGTGACCAAACTGACACGAGCTTTGTGTGAGCTAACACGTGCATCGATCTTTTAGCGTGACTTTCATGTAGGTATGTGGCAAGCATTACGCCAAATTTTGTGCATATCTGTGGCTAGCGTCGCGGAACTTTCAAGCAGATCTGTGGCAAGCGTTACGGTAAATTACATGTTGATCTATGGCAAACATTACGAAAACTTTCATGCAGATCTGTGGCAAGCGTCACGGTAAATTACATGTTGATCTATGGCAAGCATTACGAAAACTTTCATGCAGATCTGTGGTAAGCTCAAATTTCATAAAATGCTTGATAGACAAATCAATTGAACAACGGATTTGAAGTGGACACAATATTATAAACATCAATTAAAAGTAGATACGTAGTCCTATGATCACGTTCAAAGATGTATATATCTAAAAACTTCATCAAATTATGTAACATTTGACATACACGTCATCGACAAAATTGGAATAATTCCTCTCTTGGGCAATGAGGGAAAAATTTTTGGTCGGTTCCAATTTCAAGACAATTTCCTCCTCAAATCATGCAGAGGAGCGGATATTTGTCGGCACATCGCAAATTTCGCGGAAATTTCTCGCCATGAGCGGCCGGAACGTTTTAACCTGACGCCAGCTCGAGGAACCGTCCTCTGGTTAAATGGTTAAGGAACCTTCTATGTAGTTCTGGCAGAATTTGCGAGCGTGACTATCAAATTACAGGGTTTTGGATTCTCGTTAAAGACTTTTTTGCCAGCGTGTTGTCAAATTTTTTTAATGTTTATATGGCGATAAAATTTAGATATCAATCAAGAACATATACCGAAATTCGGTATTAACACAGCACCCGAATTTAAATAAATAAACAGCAGAATTCAGAAGGAATTCAGAGTCTTAAGGCAAGCCTAAAGGAGATGCTGCAGTGAGCTGATGGTCGGGGAAGCCTCGCTCTGTGCAGTGAAGCGCTCGACTCTCAAGAAGAATAGTTGCTATGCTAGACCGTACAATACTCTTGATACCAGCTCGGTTAACTGATCATATATTATATTATGTTTAAGAAATGGTTGCGAAGGCATGTTATCTGTATATTTTAGCTATTTGAAACAAATTTATTCAAATTATCTATTAACTTTGAGAGCGATTTTCTTAATATCCACGAAACCTTCCAGCGGATTTCTGATGTTTCAAAATATTTGCTTCTTAATAATTTTGGTTTCCTAATTCAGCTTTTTTGTTGGATGACTTAACGCCTCTTTCATTTATATGTAATTGTGTCAATATTTCCTAATCTTGGAGAAATATTAGAACCCCAGCAGAAATCAGGCATAGAATCACAAGAAAGAGTGTCACAAGTGTGCAAAAACGAGTGCACTTATTCCCGAATGAAAATTTACCAGTTTTCTTTCCACACGAGACAAGAGCGCCCACTCCTGCGCCATAACTTAAGACATGTATTGGCGGTGTCCTGAGCTACAACAGCCAAATTTGCACGTCAGCATAAATCTGCACCATGTCATTCAGTGCGTCGTAGCCCAGGATATCTGTCGCTACCTACGGCGTCGTTGGAGGCATCTTCATCGGGATTTAGAGGACGCTATTCCGGCAGCACACGACATCCTGCAGAGATCCTACCGGCGCCGGCACAAAGAATCTTACAATGCGGACACTGTGGTATTTGTTTTACGAATTTCATTAAATATCCTCCAAGTAATCCAATAAGTCTGGCAACAAATTAGGTGAAGTTGTGAATCGATATTTGGTCGCCTTTGAATTATTTATTTCCGATGGGTTTTAGTTGCAACCGATGCAATAAACACACATTACAAATATTTCTACACACTAAATTTTTTCTTTGCTCATGACGCTGAAACAGATCTCCACGAATATGATGCGCGACCAGAAGAAAATGTGGGAAAATGTTAATTTTCTCTTTCACACTACTACACGCTTACATATGATTAATTGATTTTATGGTCAAAATATATTGGTAGGCAGCATTATATATAATAAATATAATTTTTATATTATACTTGAATCTATTTCTTCACCCTAGAAAAAATCTTGCTGCATTGTCAAGACAACAACCCAAGATGTTCATTTAATTGCCTATTATATTAAAAGTCAAAACCTAAATTGATAATATCGCCATGCATTTTCACACATTTTGAAGGTGTTCCCTTGGAGCTCCGTGAAAAGTTTATTTATTCTCATTAACAAGAGGATTTACGATGTAAGCGACAACGCAGTTTCATCAACGGAATCAAACAAGACTGGTATCAGAGAGCGTCTTCAATGGATTTCCTTCCGCTTGATGTGATGGCAAATATTTGTTGTAGGTCTCAGCTTGTTTATTCTTCTCTACGGCGGCTAAAAAAATAGAGATTACGTTCAACAAAGACGACGAGCCATAATCGCTCCTTGCCATTACCTCGCTCAGGGGTCAAAGCAAGAGCGATTATCCTGTCGGCAATGCTTTAGAGCTCTGGTAAACAATTATATCGCTTAGACGAGAGAAGCATAATTTTCGTTAGATATTCAATTTTTACGTTAGATATTCAATGTTTTTTCAGTGATAATTCAATTTTTCTGCAACGTTTTTTGCAATTTTGAACATAGCTGCATAATGATACAAATCTGAAACTTCCCATTGAACAGAGGATATTATATTGTTTAACAATAGGCTATTTACAATTAAACAATTAATACCAATTGCTGAACAGTCAGATCTCCATTGTTGACCACTCATTAATGTATTTTTCAAAGATTATCACTCAACCATTGAGCAAGCAACTCTAAATTACTGTACTCATATTGAACATTCAACAATCTGAGAAGAATTTTTAACTTATATCATAAGATTCTTTCCTAAAATTGCGCTTTAATTACAGAGGAAAGCTGAGCTTTCTTCAACTTCTTTACGCCGGCATTTCTGAGCGCACTTCTTCTAACAAACAATGCTAGCAAGAAACTTTATATCGAACAAATAGTGCTAGTAAAAAATGTTGAATCGAACAAATAGTGCTAGTAAAAAAACGTTGAATCGAACAAATTAGGCTCGTAACAAACATTGTATCGAACAAATAATGCTAGTAACAAATATTGTTTCGAACAAATTAGGCTTGTAACAAACATTATATCGAATAAATTATTCCAGCAAGAAACTTTATATCGAACAAATAGTGCTAGTAAAAAACGTTGAATCGAACAAATTAGGCTTGTAACAAACATTCTACCGAAGAAATTAGGCTAGGAACAAACATTGTATCGAACAAATTATATAGGCTTGTAAAAAAACATTGTACCGAACAAATTAGTCTTGCAACAAACACTATACAAAAGATATATTTTTGAGAAACTCCATTATATAATGCCATCAGACGGACGGTTTGGCAAATAATTAACTTACTGATAACATCTGAATGCTTTTCAGTTTCAAGTTATTCTGCTTTTCTATCAGACACGATGATTATTTTGAATAGCGGAACTTCATGCAGAAAATTTCTGCTGTATTGCATGAATAATATTTTTGAATGAAGTACATATTGTCATGAATGTCCTATTCCATCTGCCATTTATAATTTCGAGAAGAAAAACATCTGTCAGTCGAAATTTCGCGTCCTACTATATCCGCTATCAGAAGTTACGAGGGCAGAAATATCTGCCATGTGAAATTTTGAGTGCATAACATCTAAAATTAAAATGTTTATATACTGCATATGTAGAATATTCATATTTATAAGTAGAACATTTCACGTTCCATTTATTTCACGTTCCCTACTCACTAACATTTGCATGCATCATAAAATCTCCAATGTTTTCCAGTAAATACACCTAAGACAAAACTGTTTGTGCACCACTTGTGTTTGGTATAAACTTTCTTAGAGAAAAGAAAATTTATAAACCCTAGAGAGATTAAAGTATTCCAGTCATACCTCGTCCGGGAACTTGTCAGAGAGAAAAGTTCTCTAGAAAGTTCAGAGCTAAAGTTTTTGTCTCGACTCGTCCCTTGACTATATATGTATGTACAGACGCACGTTTACTTCCTTGACTGTCCGAGTCTTCTGAGCTTTTAATAATTAAATACAATTTTTGAAAAAAATGTAAACTTACCAAGCGAGAATTTTCCAATGCAAAAAATACAGACTATTATTTTCGCACACGTGCAGAATAACCTGAATGCATCGGCCACAAAGCCACCAAAAAAGCCAAGGATTCTTGTTGAAAAAACGAACTTCACAACGCCATGAAATTAACTTTGCTCTACAATCGAATTTGAAAAAAAAAGAAGCGAGTTGGAAGTTCGAGAGAAAACTTTTCGTTGAATGGAAAATGAAAGAATTGCTTAGCATCTCAGTTGCTTAAAAATTCTATACTGAATAGCCGATATGTAAATGTTTATTTATGGCTTGAAAATTCTGTGAAATCATTAGACGAGCACTAATTTGCAGAAATATTATTAGGTAATCTGAATATTATTCACACAATTCGTGATTAAGGTTGCAAAAAATACTTCATATATCAAATAAAAAATTAATCTTTTAAATTTACTGGATGAGAAATTTTACATTCATTTCAGTATCGCTGAAAAATTCGTGCTTTCATTTAACACAATTTGCACGGTAATAATGAATAACTTAAATCAAGAAAAATTTAGATACATTGATCAATAATAAAAAATTATTAATCTCGCAATGCTTTATCAAAGTCAATTTGAGAGAGAAAATATTATTTGAATAACCGTAGGCTCCTCATAGCACGATCAGAGCCGCTCGACTTTACGCTACGAGGAAATAACAGCAAATCTTAGCTTAACTTCACTAATTGCTTTAAACTTTGCCGAGAAGACTGAGTGTTTTAGCGATCACTTTAAAACAATTTTGCTCCTGTGAATTTTTTTTGGCATAAATGAAAGAAAACGCGAACTGCATAGAAACCGGCAAAAAGAGAGGTCATTCATAAATCTATCTCCACATTCGATTTCCGTGCTACAACATCGAAAAAAACTAATAATTCTATTTCTAAAGAGAATATCCATTGACTCTAGCAACCATTTTTTAGGTTGTTTATTTCATTTTTTAAACGACCTATTCCTTTTTTACACTCTCCCCTCTAGTTTTTCAAAATATAATCCAAAACATGTACAAATCATAACGAAATGAGCATCTATATATGTATAGAGTTGCTAGAGAATGCCTTTACGCGTCGAATATGCCTCTCAATGATGGAGCTTGAAAAATATGGGAGATAGATTTTTAAGATGGCGTATCTTGGAAATTTTACTTGTGTAGAGGAGCCAAATAAGTAGAATTGATTGAAAAAGAACAAAATGCTAAAAACTTGCTTGATATTGTAGCACTAGCTTTTCCATTTTCAATTACTCGTATTGAGTGAACTAACTTACTCGTAGCGTACTTAGACTTATTTTTTGTCCAGTGGTACGCGAATAATAAGCTATAAATGTGATTTTTCTCATACATATTTTTATATAAAATGGTCATTTTATAAAAGTTCAAAACGGCCTGTTTAAGTTTAAGTTCATTATTATATGCAAATACATTAAATTTGCTATGTTGAAAACGCCTCGTTTGCGGCTTCAAAATGAGTCTAAACACATAGCAATTAACGCGATTAATAATCAGACTAATAATAAATCTAATTTTAATAAATAACTCTTTGTACATATTGTTCAAAAATGTTCATTTTACATAATTTTGAAATTGCTCTTCGCAAAAACTAGAACACCCACATACATGAAGTTTGCTGCGTTAGGCGCGCCCTTTCAGCAGCATCAAAATGAGCCCAAAAAATGGAACAGCCAAATTTTTTAAATTTTTTGACAACCCAGACGCTACCCTTAATGGACTCAGTAATAAGTACAATGCTGATATTTTGTGGGTCAGCGCCCTGCATACATTGCTGATTACAAGCACACGATGCTCTTCAATTTAGAATCGCATATGTAATGAATTCCAGCAATATATTTACAGGATTTGGTTCTTTTAACTTCGATTGTGAAAAACTCAGATATGCTTTAAAAATTGGTAAAGATAATTTATTTTTTCCTCGGCCATCAATTTTCCAACGTTAAAAATGATCCAGAATGAAGATTTTATGGAAAATTATTTACCTCTAAAATTTATCAAAATTAATCTTCTCAGAATATCGGGGTATCGTTGAGTTTTCTCGCACATCGACGAACTGCTTCAAGCAATGAATTTAGATTCAATTTACATCCGAGATACTTCGGCAATTTAAAAATGCCATAACATTTTCAGGTGAATTTGAAAGCATTGAAGGAACAGGTCGTCATTCCGACATTCCCGAACTTCAGATTTGTTCCGGGCATCTCCCAATAAAGGAACTGACGAATTCTCCCGACAAAAATCCGGCAATTGAATTCCAGATAGCGAGTTTGCAACATAAATTTACACTCCTGATTTATCGATTCTGAGATCCCTTCTAGCTGAAAATGACGAACAAATTTAGAAATTCTTGTCGCTCCATCAATGAGTAAAAAGAATTTGTGAAGCAGTTATTTCCGTAAGTTTTGACGCCGTAGCTCATGTAATATAAATCAGAAAAATGGTCTTTGGAATTGCCAGCATTAAGTTATAAGAAATAAAAAATTAAGAAATATCATCTACTGCAGGGTCTCTTCCTCGTACTTAAAATTGAATTACTAGCTTGTCTGATATTGCAAACGATAGACACTGTCGTAGATTTATCATGCACTTCATCATGACTCAAGTGATGATGCAAAATGCAAAATTATTCTAATGTAAACAGCGTTTGGCATAGAGGCCAAACAATCACAACGTGTCTAAAAAATGAACGTTAAGTATCTAAAAAATAAACTTTTAACAATTACTACTGAGAACCTTCGTCGGCAAATTACTCTAGACAAGTTATGATGTCATAAGTAACGTCAATTGAGAAGTATAAAGCCATCGCACGGCGACAATTGCGCAGAGTCCAAACGAAAGAATCAGGGACTATAAAATGTCCTGCAGATTTCTTCGACCAATTTATTGATTTCCAATTGACCGTAAATTGTCGATGCTGGAAATATTCTGGTCTGTAAGAACTGGCACGAGGGACTCTACGGAGAACCAATAAAAATGTTAATGGAGCGCAGGGATGACCGAGCCAGACTCGGCTCTCATAAAACGCCGCACTAGTCGCATAATTGACGTACATCTGACGACATCTTCTCGGCCATTAATATTCATGACGCAAAGCTTCTAACTCGAAGAGCGATGCAATTTATTCGTCGAGTTAGCAGCGACGTGCCTTCGTTGATGGAACAAATCTTATGCCAAGTGCCTATAATTGCAGCAATGAGGCAAGTCGAAGCCCATTATGCAGCTCCAAGGGAACAGGAAGCCTGCCGAGTTCAGAAGTACGTGGGATGCGAAATTTCGCATCAGAGTTGCAAAATACAGTCACTGCATAAGATGCTGTCAACCTGACGAGACTAGAAGTATGCCGGATAAAGCATTGACATAATTAAGAGAACGAATCTATGACTTGCTATCATTTTATTTATTTTAATATCTGTGAAACTGGAAATTTCATAACATTTTTCTCCAACAGAAATTATCTCAACTTTTGTCAAAGAAAAATCAACGAACACACATGCATGGCAATCGGTCTTTTCAAAATCTTGATCGAGCAATTAAACTTTATATTACAAATTATTGAAACAGTTTAAAGTTTTCGAGAATTTATGTGTGGCGCTATCATGTCCAGCCTCTCGAGACCAGTCACTTTGTAACAAGCCATGGAAGAATTTTAATCAAACATAGTCTGCGCAGGCTCAGGCTGTTGAACTCATGCGTTCGCCCAGTAAACTACATTAAAATGAAACTTAAATTAGGATGCGCGTACCCGCCAGTGACGTTAATTACTAAATAAATTCCAATAGAATGAGGATGCAGTCGTTGTCTGGCGACGCAGTTGTGTGGCGACGCAGTTGTGTGACGATGCAGTAGCTCGACATGCCAGACATGTCGTTCTAGAAACACAGAAAAAATATATGTTCGACTTTTTAGATTTATTTCAGTTGTTTCAACGAACAATCGATGACTCTCATCTGTAAATAAGGTCTCAATCAACTCTCATGGTAGTAACGTTGAATCTTAAGAATTAATGATGCACCGCAGTAGCCATGCTCTGAGTAACTTTAAGTTAATATATAAATACCATTTTGTTTATGATGTTTTCATTTGTATTGACGGGCTTGCAACCGAACGAAATCCTGCAGCAACGATGCGACTTACTTCACATCACATCAAAGCAGCGTTTTTTTGTGGAGCATAAAGCTTTACGAGATGTAAAGGCGTCATTTTTAGCTGAATTGACGTTCGAATCCAGAAAATCGGTGGCACTTAAAAATCGCAGATGAATCGCGTGCTTTCTAGTCTGGGCAAGGGAACGGGAACGAGTGCAGCAAACCAAGCGATGGCAACACGGTATTGCCCACTCTGAGTGCTTTTAAAAACTGATGCTCGATAAGTCCCGTGGGTAAAAAGCACGTAAAAGTTCCGGTGATAATTCGTGTGTGGTTCCACAGCCCGGGATACGTGCCAGACATATTTTAGAAGGCAGGGGTTAATTGAGCGGATTTATGCTTCGTAAAAGCTAATGCTTTTCGTCTGCGTTCTTGAATCTTGATGTAATCTTTGCATTTTTGTTACGCAATTTTTGAAACGTTAGCGGAATGTTTACTCGCCATTAATGTTTGTGAAGCAAGAATTTACTGCTCTAGCGACGCTCTATCTTTCTCATATTTAGATATGTAAATAATCTGCGCACATCAAGACCATTCAGAGAAAAAATACGCACTTCGAACGAGACGAGCGATTGATTAACGTTTTTAGACTCGTCTAAAAAATAGTAAACTTTTTCAGAATGTAACAATCATAATAGATTTGAGGAGAGAATACAAAAGTTTTTGATACAAAGCATTACATGTGCTTCATTTAATTTGAACAGGTATACAGATTAAATTTACTGAATTTTATTTGCTAAGGTGATCGATGCCGTGTGAAATGCAGATGGAAAACGAGAGAAATCCAATTCGCAGGCGCAAGATTTTGAACCGTTGACAGAAATTGTGGCCTAGGTTCAATCGTTTGCTGACAGATAGTCCGTTAGCAGCCTTGTTAAAAATTAAAGATAGCAGCCTTTATTTATTGAATATTCAATGCCTTTAAATTTGACCTAGAAAGGAATCAAAGAACATTTTTTCAAGTCCATCGCTCCTGTAAATTAACATTGGTTTACAAGCGATCTATGGACTATTATTTATGCTATCACCCATAAATAAATATTATCTCACGGGAAATTAATTATTCAGCAAGCTTTTAACCCGTAACTATAAATAACAGTTTTACATTGAACGGTTTCATGTATTCACAACCTGCACCTTAATTAGTGGAATGCAGGTTCTGAAGAGTGCTGGCGTGCCTGAGACCATAATGTTCATGTAGGAAATGAAACGAGAGGTAGAACTTGCAGTGGATTGAATCAGAGAGAATGGCTTACAACAATACGATACAACGTAAAATGTCGGCATTTAAAAAGGCTGGAAACGGTTTTTTCACTGTATTCTTCACAGCATGAAGCAAGGCACGCTGTCTGCAACAAATTCGCACTCCAGAGGGCGATGCTCGCAGAAATGCCACGTCCGCGCTTCTCGAGCGGCAAGGCCGCGTATCATATGGATCGAGTTGGGCCCTTAAGGAGCTCTGCTCTTATGGAGCCCAGCGTACACGTGCATATGGAGGGGAAAAGTACGGGGATTTTATCGCCGTTATTTTTCATGCAAGTGCCTACAGGTGGAATATTCCTACTCCAATTCTTCGGGAATTGATGGAGATCTTGCATTCTGGGTGGGAATTGGTCGCGCTCCAGAATTGAATGAACTTGTCGGGTACGATGGAGGGCGAGGGAAAAGACTACAAAAGAATGAGGTTGAGAGAAGTTTGCATCTCTTGCAAAAGGTTGGGAGGTCTTTTGAGATTGAATAGGAAATATGCGCTGCAGGAGCACTGCATGCAACAGTAATAAACGTGGAGTATTCGGTGATGAATAAAATTTTACCCAAATTTCGAATCGGAAAAAATTCATTTAAATATTTATGAAGGTACCTTTAAAAATAACAGAAAATAAAAATTAAAATGACAGAACTTAAAAATAGAATCTTTAAAAATAAAAATGATTTCTCTCCTTTTGATTAAACTTTAAAGAATCGGTTGCATACTCTACATTAAACTTTTCGATTTAATCCCGGAAAATATATTAAACGAATTTAATATTGTCGTTTTGATCTTAGAAACGATATTATAAGAATTAGATACTTCTTGCAAGAAGAAAAATGAAAAAATAACTTGGTAAACGTTTTTATCTTTGGAATAGTGCTAAATAAATAACTCGTTGTTTGTCATGAGCTTGTCTAACAATTTGCTTCATCTGTATGTTAACCTTTCATTCAATTTTAACGTTTCATCCTTATATGTTAACCTTTCATCCTTCCTATTTTTACAACACTTCTCTTTAACTTCACTTCTTGTCTGTCTGTCTGTCTGTCTGTCTGCTACAAATATTGTAATCGAAATTTAACACACTTCTACTTATCCTATCGATCTGAAATTTTGCATACTAGTTTAAAGTTGGAGACAATGCATGAATCAAATGTCAAAATAAATGATTTCATAAATTAAAAAAAAAAATTTTCAATATTAAAAAAATTGAAAAAATAATTTCGTCAGCTACAAATCTTATAACTGATATTTGACACACTTTTACCTGTAACTGATCTGAAATTTTACACACTTGTGTGAAGTCAAAGGCAATGCATTAATCAATTAATAGAATAAATAATTTTGGAAAAAAATTATATATTTAAAAAATTTATATATTAAAAAAATTGAAAAGTAAATTTTTTTAATATTAGAAAATTAAATGAAAAATTCATTGTACATCTGTAAGATTGGAGACACTGGATTCTTTGGAAGTGTTGTCTTTAAAAAGTAATTTTTAAACGTATATTATTTTCACAACACTTCTCTTTAACTTCACTTCTTGTTGTTTGTTTGTTTGTCTGCCACAAATCTTATAATCGATATTTAACGCACTCCTACCTGTCCAATCGATCTGAAATTTTGCACACTTGCGTAAAGTTGGAGATAATGCATGAATCAATAGACAAAATAAATAATTTTGAAAAAAAATTTATATATTAAAAATTTTGAAAAATTAATTTTCGTAAATAAAATGAGAAATTCATTGTACATCTTTAACATTGGAGACACTGGATTCTTCAGAAGTGTTGTCTTTAAAAAGTAATTTTTAAACGTATATTATTTCAAATTGATGCCACAAAATTCATGTAAATCACAAATTTAAAAAAACTATTAGCGTATCTTCGATTTTTGAAAAATCATCTTTATCTTTCTATCTACAGCATAGTTAAAACCAAAGTAAACTAATTCATGCAGCGTGCATTTTAGTTGCAATCCAAGCGTATTGCAGCCATCAATCCTGCCGAGAGTGACATGGCAATGTAGGCAAATTGCTACCTTGCATTCATTAGTGAGACACCAACGCTGAGAGCCCCGTCTAGTGAATGCGCTGGTGAGAGCCCCGTCTAGTGAAAGCGCTGGTGAGATCCCCGTCTAGTGAATGCGCTGGTGAGAGCCCCGTCTAGTGAATGCGCTGGTGAGAGCCCCGTCTAGTGAATGCGCTGGTGAGAACCCCGTCTAGTGAATGCTATTGCCTTCGTTCGTTCCGCGTGTCGAGGCAGCTAGGAATTGAAATTTAATTTGTTGGGTATCGCACGTGGATAGCATCCAAGCCTAATTTTAATTATTTTAAATCCGAATGAAATTAGTGCAATCTGAATAAATTTTTAAGAATTAAAATAGTGTCACAAATTTCAGCTTTAATTCATTAATACTGAAACACTTTTAGATGGAAAAGAAAGATAATAACTGAAGGTGAGAGTTTCCGTAAAATATTCAAAGTTAGAAATTAAAAACGCGGAGATGTCTACGAAGTTTTAACGATTTAATTGATCTACATAAGAATGTATTCCTATGATGACTTGTGATCGATGCTGTATCATTATGAATAGCGTTCTAGAGTTACTTGTATGCAATCATGTCTAAATTGAAGCTGGGCTGAAAACATCAACCATCCTAATATGCAAACTATTAATGCTTTTGAAACTCATAACGAAATTAGAGTGACCCAGCCGATCCACCCGCAGAAATTTAATTAAAGTCAATCATATGTTATTAATCAATTATGGAACCATCAGAGAGAGTTACAGCGTCACAATTTCTCCATAATCGAGTTTGAGATACATTTTATTAAAAAATTTAGCCCTTAATCAGGATCTAGACGAATTGTGGGGCGGTAATGCTGATATATTTCGCTCATTACATGTGCATTACTGTCATGTGCAATAGGGACGGGGTGTCCCAGTGTTTACAGTTCAGAGTAGTGGGATTGAAGCAGTAAGTTGCGGGTTTGATACCAGCTTGCTGTAACAGTTCTGGTCAAAATCGGCGAAGAGGCCGGGTGTTTTAAGAACAGCAAGATTGGAGCAGTGAGTTGCGTTTTCGATCACATCAAACTGTAAATGTCTGGTCGAAATCAGTGAGGTGTCCAAGAGGCCAAGAACAGCAAGATTGGAGCAGTGAGTTGTGGGTTCTGAATTCCAGCAAGCTGTGAGTGTGATGCGATGTCTATAATCGGCGATAACCCATATTTGGCTTATTCGACGCTCTCACCAATATTCCTATTACTTTTGTGCTTTTAGACAAATTCATACAAATGCAAAAATAAAATGATATACTGCTTCTCAAATTATTAGGCAGGTCGAAATTTTCCATTTGAAGAACAATATTCATTTTAAACCAGTGACTATCAGTCACAATTTTCGGTTGCCTGCTCAGTCTAGCGGGCCCAAACTGATTAACTTGTGCAAGCTGTCCACAATCAAGAGCTGTTGCATGGTGCTATAAGCATTCAGGCCGAATTCGGTTGTCATCGCGAGTTGGGATCGAAATCGAGTCAGTGCGTAAAGGAGAAGTCTGTCATTGTGACAAGTTGGGACAGAGTGAAATTGGCATATCCAAAATACTTGGAAGCGACAGCGATAGAGTTAATAAATTTGTGATGCTTCCGTTTCTATCTGATTGAGTTCAACCGAATCCTTAAGGGAAGGGAAGGAACACATGAAAAGAGAAGTGACGAACAGCTCATATTTAAAACGAATAAGAGTCAATCGCTATTATAATTGAAACATAACCGAATCTACCAAGTCTCACCTTTAAAATGAGTAGCTGACCGCAGTTTGTGATTAAATTTCCGTGAAGAGGAAGCACACATGTTGACAGAATTTCTACCAGTACTGGGCACTTCGACTAACGCCAAGCTAACGCAGATGAACCAGAAGGCTAGGTTAAAGTTTTCGTATCAAACCTTCATCAAAAGTGTAAAAAAACTTTATAGGAATTCATTGATCCGTAGAGGAAATTAAATGTAATCGTGAAGGATATTGACCGGTTTCTGGAATTCAATGCAAAAAGCGTTCCGTAGAGGAAAGTAAATGTAATCGTGGTTTTGTGAAAGACATTAACAGGTTTCTGGAATTCAATACTAAAAGCGTTGTATCAGAAATATCCCAATAAAATCCGCGGCAATATTCATATTTGGAAAAAATCCGGCATTAAAAAAACAATGAACATATGGTCGTCACATATTACTGGTAGCTCGGCATGCGCAGGCCACAGTAAGCTCAGCTATCAGACACGTCTCTCCTAATCGTGCTTGAACATAAATTCTTTCTTCAAACGTCAACTGAGTAGTAGTACCGAATGTATGCTTTAACCGCCGGCACTCATCGTATGTGAATCCAACAAGGAGTACAGTATGTGAATCCAACAAGGAGTCGGTGAATTCTTGTTCCAGCAGCTCAAGTAAATATATAGAATCTTCTTCTATACATGAGCAGATGAGTGTTTTCAGCATTCAGTGAAAAAAGTGGCATTGAAAAGTTGAATAATGTTGTAAATATCTATAGCATGGGCTGCAGCATGAATACAAACGTCTCTCATAACATTAATTAGCACAAAACTTTCTTAACCCACTGCGAAAATCTGAACAACTAAACTTAAGAAGTAATGTTAACTCGTATTGCCGGTTAATTTGAGCAATAAAATACATAGGATACCTGTCATTTCAACACTGTTTTCGCATAAAGAAATGTTAACTCAAGTAGTGGCAACGTTCTTCCAAAAAAAGTGATAGACATTTTAGATATTCACGCCACTAGGGTAAGCCCAATTCTTTCCTTTCAAAATTATGAAATAGTTTCTTAAAGTATGCACTGTTTACGGTGCTCCCCTGGATTTGATTTATTTATGATTTAAAGTGTTAATTAATTCGCCTAATACTATGTATAGTTTTAATTTTTGTGAATCATCTTAGATTATGAAACTTTCATTTCATTCCAGCTCGCGAATAATTAAGAAACTCAAATCCGCTTACCTGGACATGGTATCTGAATACATAACATAAATGTAGAACCGTGATGTAAACCTCGTCTTGCATGTACAGCAATCAAGAGAAGGCGGTCGACTTCATCGCGCAGTAATCCGAGCGCCGCTCTCAGTTTAATTACCAGCCCTAGAGGCCGTCTCGCTTCATCTAAATGCCATTGAAAAGTTGAGCCTATGAGCCTCGGATTAGACGGTAATTAAGTCTCGCTTCTTCCTCAAATTTTACTATTTTCTATGTTATGAAAGTTTTAGCAAGTTTATTTATTCAAGTACTAGGTTAGAATATTCTCCGGACAAGGAACAGTTGGTGAAAATTTTTCTGAATAATAAAGCTCTTAAGACGGTAATGGCGACAAGAGCATAAAAGCAAAGGCTAAAGTAGATTTTATTTATTACAAGAGCAAATGTAAATTAGACCCAAACAAAGTTGAAGCTATACTTGAGGGTTTTTTAAAGGTACTGCCGAAATTTTGCGATGCTTAAAATCCTCCTAGGAATATTATATTTTCAACAATTTTGGGGATGAAATTGGGATATTCATTACGAAATATTAGGATATTCATCATGAAATCCTGGGATATTCATCTACAAATTCTGGGATATTCATCACGACGAAACGTACCGAGCACTTTGGTCTTAACGAGCGAAATATGCTATGCCTTTTTATAACAAAGTTTTACTGCCAGAACTCCTAGCAATTACGTTTTTCTCTCCAGCATCGGCCATAAAACATCACCAGAATTTTGACAGCAACACTATAATTTCAGAGCGAGTCGGTCACCTGTCGCACATAAATTCTCCCTCATAATTTGTAAGGGACAAGTTTTGTCACGGAAAATGGCTGCATAAAAGATGAGAAGAACTTTGTGAGAGGTAATATGATTTTTGAGAGGCAATGCAACGCCAGAAGTTTGCGGTGTTTGGGACACCCGGCGCTACTGATGAAGTGACGCAGCAGTTTAGAGGCTCGTAAAACCCCCGTGTTGAGTCCTGTAGCTGCTGAGGTAAACCTTGTCGTCCTCTGCGAAAAACTTCCGTCTTCAGAACTAAAGCTAAATTATCTCTTATAAAAAGAGCACCAAGATAATTTTTTAACAGATATTTTATGTTAACGTCTTGACGAACGACTGAAAATGACTGAAAACTATTGGCAACTTCAAATGTGAATAATTTAGTAAAAAATATTTGGAACGTTATTTTCTAGCCTGAATAACTATAATGCATGCCAGAAAAGGCAAATTATCACAGAGAAAACTGCACGAATCGTACGGAACAAATATTTCCTTCAGATGCCCTTAACCGCGATTCACCTCGGTATTTTAATGCACCTAAACCGCAAATTTAGTCAAATAATTGAGTTCATTTGTATTTAAATTATCTTTTATAGACAATCAAATTAAATTTACATCAGGAATTGGCGCAAGACTCAAAGATTGAAAGTTTTATGCACGATGTCGGATTACGTTAACAAGCTAGAGTGGGTGATCAAAATAATTTACTGAGTGAAATATAAATATTATAATATAATTGAATCAAATTGCATCTCGTTCCTTTTTGGCTCAAATCTAATAAAAATTCGGAACTACTCACACGGGTTATCGATTAATTTCGACTTGAACGTAAACTATTAAGGGAACTCGTAATAAATGGAGTAAATATTTCTGGCTCTAGCTAGCTTGTCGTTGAATCGCCGCGGCTGCAAGCGCTACGGTGAACATTTACACTGCACTTTTTGATGAGTCAAATGCGTGTCGAATTACAGTAATTCTTTCCTCTTTTTTTTGCAAGAGCAAAACGCTGTAATATTACCTGTACTTTCGAAATGACTCACCCACTGAGTACCATTTTAGATTAACTCTTAATACCACATGTCCATTATGAAAGGTTTATTAGAAAAAGTTTAGATAAATTAAGGGTCAGGTAGAAGAAAATTAACATTTACACAAAATCTGTGCGCAATTGGGAGTGTTAAAGTTCATAATTCTGAAGTTAAACTGTTGAATTTCCTTTATCACATATTGAACTAACTTAACTACAATATGATTAGACGATTTATATCTCATCCACAACTCACGTAAAGCAGAATTCGATGGTAGATTGTTGTGAAAAGAGCAACCATGATGGCCCGAACCTGTTGTCGGATTTAGAGCAAGTACTTTTAATTCGCAAAATAAGACAAAATGCAGTAAGTAAAACATCAATTCGGGGATAAATTCTCAATGATTGAGTTTACTTACGCGCGCTTTACCTTCGTACACGTAAACGTATTTACACTTTTGTTGCAACAACTAACCTAAAGAACCTCTACCACCCAGCTACGTATAACGGAGCACGTATGATCCGCAGAAATACAGAATACGGTCCACTGATAAAATTTCCTCTAGCAAAATTGCTAAAGTGAAATTGAATGCGTTCTGTACGCATTTGGCATGCATATTATAAAATAGACACGAGCAACATTGGAGCAAGACAGGTCATCTTGTCCATATGTAGCAGGCATGGCATGATCTGCGTTTGATGTTCACTGAGGTAAGAGGCGGAAACTCGTGAGGCGTGACTGCAATATTTCAGGGCAAAAATAACAGCGCCGGCGCTTAATATTCGCTCTGGTCGAGCGAGCGTGGCCTTAAAAGTCCATGGAGCGGCTCTGCTCCATTGCAATAACGCAGGTGAGTTTAGCTAGAATGCCGGTCATGAAACGGATAAATAAAAGATAATTCACAATATGAGCTTAGAAGCGCAACTAAATCATTCAAGTTTAGCAATCGTCACTCAAGAGAATCATTGATTCATTTCGACAACACAAATATTACTGTCAATGTATAATTTACACGAGGATAATTTCGTTCCGGAAAATTAATAGTCCTCCTTGAATGATGTTCTGCAAATTGATGCAATTCAATTACTCCACATTACTGTAAATATGTGTTCAAGTTAACACAGTACAAGTATATTTTTATTTACTGTCCAACCTTGTGTTCCTCACAGTTTTTTGAATTATAAATTTATTTCATTTCCAAGCAAACGAGAATTTCTTTCCTTGCTAACTTGAATTTATTTCCGTGCTAACGAGAATTATCCATGAAAATGAAAACAATACAATCTGCGTAGGTGTGGTGTGACCAACGAACCATAAAATAACGAAAATTCCTATTCGTACTAACAAGGATTCCTATTCATATTAATGAGAATTAATTTACATTAAAACGAGAAATATGCATGCTACCGACAATCAATTTACATTGAAGCGAGAATTATGCATGCTGTGGACAATCAATTTACATTCAAACGCGAATTATGCATGCTACCGACAATCAATTTACATTCAAACGCGAATTATGCATGCTACTAACAATCAATTTACATTCAAACGAGAATTATGCATGCTACTAACAATCAATTTACATTCAAACGAATAATTTTGCATGTTAATGAGAATTAATTTTTATGCTAATGATAATTATGGCTACATGACAGGTGTGGTGCGACCAGCGCACGGACGGCGGCGGCTGGACCATCATCGTGGCCCGCAAGCCTCAGGACAAGCAGGAGGACTTCGCTAGGAAGTGGCAGGACTACAAGAACGGCTTCGGCGACCCCAGCATGGAGCACTGGATTGGTGAGACTGTATATATATGGCACTGGATTGGTGAGACTGTAGCACTGGATTGCTAAGACTGCAGCGCTGGATTGATGAGACTGTAGCGCTGGATCGGTGAGACAGTAGCGCTGGATTGGTGAGACAGTAGCGCTGGATTGGTGAGACTATAGCACTGGATTGGTGAGACTATAGCGCTGGATTGATGAGACTGTAGCGCTGGATCGGTGAGACAGTAGCGCTGGATTGGTGAGACTATAGCACTGGATTGGTGAGACTATAGCGCTGGATTGATGAGACTGTAGCGCTGGATCGGTGAGACAGTAGCGCTGGATTGGTGAGACTATAGCACTGGATTGGTGAGACTATAGAGCTGGATTGATGAGACTGTAGCGCTGGATCGGTGAGACAGTAGCGCTGGATTGGTGAGACAGTAGCGCTGGATTGGTGAGACAGTAGCGCTGGATTGGTGAGACTGTAGCGATGGATTGATGAGACTGTAGCGCTGGATCGGTGAGACAGCGGCACTGGATTGGTGAGACAGTTTTCCTTGTAGACCAGAATGAACGAGCGTGCGCTGAGAGTTTTCAAAAATAAAAGCTTCCGATCAATAGTAAATTGAAGTAAAATTGATAAGTTATATTCATTTTTTTAAATTAAAATCACGGGCAGAAATTTGATGGAATCCCTGGAGTTTTATGATTCAAACGGTTGCATCGATCCTATTATTAAAAGCAATGTTATTTCGAAGCATTTGAGTAATTATCTGGTTTATGAAGGCATTATGCAGAGTCCCGCAATGCATTCAAATTATCGTCTATTTAAAATATATATTAATTAATAATTAAATTAATATATATTTTTATTAATTAAATTAATTAATTAAGTAGACGATTAATTATCGTCTATTTAAAATATAAAATATATATATATATATATATATATCAACATGTCAGATATCAACATGTCTGGCAATAAAATCCATCATATTAACAACAAGATTACAGGCTGCTAATTAATTATTTAAACCATTTTCAATCTTACTCTTTACGAAAAAGGACATAGTAAAAAGAGGTAAACAATTGCAGATTAAAAAATGCCTCGACACATCAAGTAAAATCTTTCTTCGCAACACTAAAAAACAATATTGGGGTAAGAAAAATATCGCGGTTTGTATCTCAGATAATTCAGATACATAACAAAAAACTCGGGAAACAGAACTGTTTAAACAGCGAAATTTCCCAAAAGAAGTTTTTTATAGGATTCCATTTCTTTCCTGTCTGGAGTTTTTCTCAAGCTAGAGTGAAGTGAGCAATAATGGAGAAAAGGTTTGCGAAGGCAAGTATTTTATGGCGCAGGTCAGTTAGCTCGCGATGATTGCTTCGGGCGCCCGCGTCACGCAATGAACCTCGGCAAATTGACTCGAGAACTCGCAACCTTGTTCTAGAGTGAACATTTTATGACGTTGTTTTAACGCCATACTTCGATGAAGTTGCACAAATGTTTGAGGCTGACTCAGAATTTTTTTATAACAGAATGTCACGTGCACGTGAACTTTGTTGAGGTAATTGCAATAAACAAATTGTTGTGCAAACATATGTTCAGAATTGAAAGTTTCGCACGCATATATTTAGATCTGTGCCGCCCCAGTGCGGAATATTCACACGTCTTTATCACAATCAAGACAAAAATCACAATCTCTCACTGATATTCACTTAGTGAATTTTAACCAGAATTCACTGTTGAAGCAAGAGAGTGAAGTATCACCTCCACTCAACTGTCAAGGTTGAGATCATTCATCATTCATCATTTGAGTTACGACGCAATCCAAGAAATTTAATTTGAGGGAATCAAGCTGTGATTATATATGTATATATATATATATTTTGCTTGCGAAGGGAACGCACTATATATTCTACTGTGAATTTATTTCAGACTAAAATCATCATAACATCATTAAGTTGAACTGCAATAATAATTAATGCTGCACCTATCAGAGGTAATATTTTATATATTTTCTATACGGTTTTTATGAAGAAAATTTCAAGGGAGACTGGCACGTGGATATTAGTTTAACATGAATTTTCTCGTCAATACACCATTGTTATGCTCGTCTCAATCTACACAACCATGCGCAAGGCCAAACCTTGGCACGCAGTCGAAACAGGCGAGATGTAATAAACAAGAGTAATATCTGCATCCTATTGATATTTCAGCACAAAAATATGAAAGGCAACCTAAGCAATATACCTATAGGTTGGTAATGGTATACGAAACTTATCTAAAAAGCATAAATATATCAGGTACGAATGAAGTCTTTATTGTTCGTATGAAGAGATGAAAACGGTAGATTGCAAGACTAAACAAACCAGATAAATAGGTGGAAAAATTGCCACGCAAAAAAGTCAAACGCAAGTTACTAAAACAAAACGACAGAAACTACAAAAAAATTCATGCTTGTCAGCACCCATTGTATGCATCTCCATTACGTGCATCGACATTAAATGCATTTTCATTACGTGCCTCGACATTAAATGCACCTTCATTACGTGCATCGTAATTAAATGCACCTTCATTACGTGCATCGTCATTAAATGCACCTTCATTACGTGCATCGTCATTAAATGCATCTACAAACCGTGCATTCATTAAATGCATCTTCATTACGTGCATCGTCATTAAATGCATCTTCATACCGTGCATTCATTAAATGCATCTTCATTACGTGCATCGTCATTAAATGCATCTTCATAC
>NW_025933061.1:158483-172783 GCF_000764305.2 Hyalella azteca
TAGCATCTCTGTATATGGGCGAAAGTAAACTCTTAGTACTGTACTGCAGCATCGTCGTAAGAGGGACAGCAAACTAGAATGAAGGAGTAGCATCATCGCGTCGAAGTGAGGCAGTCAACTTTAGCAGTAAGTAGTAGCATCCTAGAGAAAACGTCAACAAACTATAGCAGTGGAAGTGTTGGAACAAACTACTGCAGCATCAGTTGCATCACTCTAGTTCCATTAGTGACTATCTGGAAAAGCTCTCAAGCAGAGTTTCGATATAAATTGTTGGACGTTCGATCGAGATACCTTGCAGTAGCTGGCAGCTGTCCAGGGATGTTTCTAACGAAAGGTAAAAATTAAGGAGCACTTTCCGAGGACAATTTATGGCAACAAACTTGTCCAAATATTAAAATTTCCTTTGAATTGTTTTTAAAAATAACTTTCCCAAAATTTAGTCCATAATGCAGATCTTACACGTCCATTACACGTCCGAAATTAAGAAACAATGCTGCAGCTATATCAAATACACTCTATATAATCTCCGGGAAAGTTGGCTTGAAGTCAAAAGTAATCAGATTATTTTAATTCCCAGCTACATTTTCCTTGTGCACTCGAATTAATGCCTGCATACGTCACTCTAAAAACCCACGTTAGCATTTTTTCAGTCAAACATCAAAATTTTAAATTCTCGTCGTGACTTGCTCACATTTATATAAGCATTATTTCCACACTTCGAATCCATTATTTGGCTATCATGGACGAAGAATTTGTCGCTACTCAGTTGCATTTTCAGGCATTCGTCCCAGCACAGTATCTGTATCACTTTATCAGTTTTGTATCAATATATTGAGCCTTCCAGCTGCATTATTCAAGCACTCAAAACGTTTCATACCTCAATATCAGCCTTGGATCGCATTTAAATGCATCCCGCCCACCATAGTAATATTTCAGCTCGCTCGCTAGCGTCGCTCACTAATCAGTGCCATCACAGCCTCGTTAATTGGACGCGTATCTCTGGATTCTGTTACACGACTACGGCAGCTACAACACCGGCCAGTGGAAGAACACGGCACGGAAATTATTCTGGCCAATTGTGGCGCTGTATTCCCGACAATAATAATGGGCCAATGCGACGATTATGCAGATAACCAATACGGATATTGCGGTATATTGTGCCGCTGAAGGATTGTGCAATTAATTTTTAGATTTTAATTTCAAGGTGGTATGATGGGCCTCTGGAGAGAGCTGCATTCCCTCTATAGTACGCACACAAAATAAAGTAAAATTACCATCACAGCCGTCCTTGGAAAATGTCAACCAGACTCTGATTTGATTTTACAATACCTATTGACTTGGAGATGATAGCACATGAATAAAACATTACTGATAATGATATAATTATCGAACTTTTCATAATTTTTATAATATAACCGTTAAACTCACATTTGCTGTAAAACATGTTTAGGTTTATTCCAAATGATGAACCCAATTTAATAAATTACTATTTATTTATATATAAATTCAGAATGAATAATATATACACCAGTAGGAAGAAAAAATTAAAGTTTTTTTTTAACTATTTACCTATTTTCAATATGTCCTCCATTTGCATCTTCAAATCTGAAACTTTTTGAATCAGTCACGTCCTGAGCGTTGGGTAGGACGCATAGGAAATGAAGATCTGGCTCTACACTTCTGGCCACCGAGATCACCTGATCCCATGTGACTATTTCTTGTGGGGTTACGTCAAGGAAGCTGTTTACGTCCCGCCTCTACCAGCAACTCTGTTTACGTCCCGCCTCTACCAGCAACTCTGTTTACGTTAGGTGTTTACGTCCTGCCTCTACCTGCAACTCTGTTTACGTCCCGCCCCTACCAGCAACTGGTTGATCTGAAGAACCGTACCACTGCTACGGTGCACTCGGTATCAGAAGATGTGCTTTCTCGTGTGTGGGACGAGTTTGGCTGCCGTTTAGATGTTTGCCGTTCAGCACAAGGGGGACATGTCAAATATTTATAAGAATGTAAAAAGGATTTTGAATCTTTCTCTCCCTATTTATGTAAAA
Source organism: Hyalella azteca (assembly GCF_000764305.2). Classification (NCBI taxonomy): domain Eukaryota; kingdom Metazoa; phylum Arthropoda; class Malacostraca; order Amphipoda; family Hyalellidae; genus Hyalella; species Hyalella azteca. The sequence goes on from NW_025933061.1 coordinate 160,535, forward strand.
ATTATTCATTTTTAATTTATACTTGAATAAATAAGGATTTAATAAATTGGGTCTGTCATTTAGGAAACCCTATTGAACCGTTCAACTCGCAATTGCTGAAAAACATAATTAAGTGAAAAACGTATGTATGACATAATTCATAAAAACATAAATAACATGATTCAGTGAAAAACTTTGTGCTTTGAGAGCACGTGGTTTTTTTCACCATAAAAACAGTAGCATGAGAAAAAACTGGCATTTTTTTGTTCAATTCCGAGATCCACGATAACTAATACAAAGAAATGGTACGAATGTGTACTCGGGAAACAGAATAAAGCAAAGCACGTGATGAAAGAAAAAATGTAACTCAGTACTCACTGCAGTGAGTGACAGAAAGCGCATTTTCTCGTCGACAAAACCATAAAGTCACGGACGGACAGACGGATGGACAGACGGACGGACAGACGAACATGGCGAGCACAATAGTGCATTTTTTCATAAATGAGAAAATGCGATAAAAATAGGAAATTGTTTAGCGGTGCTTCCCGTTCTGCGATGTGAGAAGGTTTGAAATAGTTGAGCAGGATGCAGGAGTATTGATTAGAACTAAAAGGTTGTTGAGAATACAAGGTTTTTATCATCGATTATATGTGATGAAGTCATTTTGTTGTATTGACCCTAATAACAGAGTTGTATAAGAAAATTTGTATAAATAGGTTTCGAAATAAAATATGAACAAAAATAACATACGTGAGGCATAGGGGTAAGATGTAGCAAAAAGCTGCCACGCGCAGAAACAGAGCATTTAAAGATATAAATGCGGACCTCCACATTCCAACGCTGACTAAACATAAAATAGAAATTTTTCCATTGTAAAAAGATTCAAAGTTGACCACGCCAAAATGTAAAACGCCTCTTCTGAGTAATTTTAATATTGAAAAAATGTTAAATAATTTGCGTTTTTATATCGTTACATACTTTAACAACTCGCACAGGCACCTGTGAAACAGCGGTTTAAAGATATGTTAACATCTAGTCCAGTGATCAGCATCGTGTATCTCGTAGAATATTGATGTTCGAATTGCGACGCAGCTGCTCGCCTCGAGAGGGTGATATACTCGTATGATTTTAGACACCTTGCCACCGCTCTGAATCAACGCATGACGCTGACTTTTTCACACAAGGCTTTTTCACCATTTTATAGAAGCCTTCAGGTGCTCTGCTCTGTCTCTTTCTGTTATCCTTAGATAAGGATAGAGACGGAAAAATCTCATCGGTGTTTGCTTAGTCCTAACGACCTGTCACTCTAGTCCAGATTCTCAAGGTTTATTTCCGGTGTGAAGAAGCTTGAGAAGCTCTTCATAAGCCGTGAAATTTAAAGCCGTTGAAATCAAAAGTGGTTAAATTGAGTCGAAGATTTTTGCAGTCGAAAACTTTTGAATGATAACTTGCCTGTGACTGGATTAAGAAAAAATAAATTCTTGGAAGAAAATGCTTACAAATCACGTCTTCAAGTGTGGTGGGAAAAGTCCAGGCAATATAAAAAAATTTGTCATTTGTTGCAACCGAGAACGAAAATTTGATTTGAAGAACTCATCCTCATTCCAATGAAAAGAATGAAGAACCTAATTCATTCCACTGCTGATTGAGTTGGCAAAGTTGCATTATCAGCAGAAATTGTTCGCAACGAAAAATACATTTCATGGAATCCCGAATGGAAGACCATGAATTAAATGATCATATTATGTTTATCCAAGAAGATGAAAGCCGTAATCAGAATAGAGACCAAAAGGCTGACTCATGGTAGAGAATTTTAACAAAATTTTCAGCGAAAGTCGGAGAAGTTGTAAAATAACTGACGACAATTTGGCGATGGACGATCTGTTGGGGCTCGTCGTTAAGTAGCAGCCGCCCTCTTCTTGGCCAAGAAACGTCGGCAGTGATCCGAAAACTTCCTTAGCTTGCGGCCATGACAGCTGCGGTGAAGGCGGCCATGACAGCTGTGTTGAAGGCGGCCATGACAGCTGCGGTGAAGGCGGCCATGACAGCTGCGGTGAAGGCAGCCATCACAGCTGTGTAGAAGGCGGTCATGGCAGCTGCGGTGAAGGCGGCCATAGCAAATGTGATGAGATCTAAAATCCACTTTTGTCTTGGGGCATGAATGTGCTGGTGAGTTAAATGCAATATCATGTCTATTTGGCGCTAGAGATTGACTGCAAGCGTTCCCGCATACGCAACACAAAACTGTGCCTAGTAACAGTGAAATCATAAAAAAAATCTAAAATATTTCGATCGGCATTTTGGACACGATATAATCAAGGAGGTAAATAAATGTTCGTTTCAATCTCCGTGGACTTCACATTGTTGTAAGTTGTAACCTATACAGGAAATGACTATAGGTTACGGTCTGCATCGCTATTTTGTGAACAATTTGACGAAAGTGATCAATTTGACGAAAGTGTGAACAATTTGACGAAAATTATTCCGTTGTCAAAGCAGTGGGCTTCGGTGAAAATACAGTTAAAATTACTGCCTCGATTTCATTTCTTTCACACCAAAACCTCATTCTGGCAGCGCACGACAAGTTCAGATTTTGGGATACAAATAGGAATATAAAATGGCATCAGCTTTGATTGGGCCATCTTGGTCTGTCGCCTATTATTAAGGGGGTCATCCGGGCTGGAAATGAAAGAAATAGGCTTTTCCGTTTTTTAGCTCATTTTATGGTTGCGGAAAAGGCGCATCGAACGCAGCAAACCGCATGCATGTGTGTGCTTTAGTTTTCATGTGAAGCAGTGTCAAATTTATATAAAATGAAGATTTTAAAAATGAGTACAAAGATTATTTAGGTAAACGGTGTTTAGGAATTATTATTCGTGATAATTAAACTGGTTTTGAGCTCATTTTGTAGCTGCGGAAAAGGCGCGTCAAGAACAGCAAACCGTGTGTATACCTGCGGGCTTTAGTTTTTAAGTGACGTACTTTGAAATATAACTAAAAAAATTTTTTTCACAAAGATTTCTTTTTGAATAATATGGTATTTATAGGTTATCATTTGTCTTAAACTAGATAAAAATGAGTCATGCAGCGCACGATCGTACCTTCAGTACAAGAAATATGCGGTGGGAAAACTGGGGATATATTATCAAGCAATTTTTTAGCCTTTACTTCTTTTTGTCTCTCATACAGCAGAAGATAATAAGATATTTTCCCTTTCATTTCCAAAGTAGTAAGTCTTTAAACGAATTTTTCCTGGCAAATGATCAACCAATACCTATGTTAGAGATGACTATGCTAGTGCTCTTCGATACTAAAGACTCCCGAAATGCAAGACAGATCAGCAATATGAGGTATCAAGGATGGAATACACTTGGGCGATTCAAGCATTGCTCATCAAATACCAAGTTTCCTGGACGAATTAATAAGTGACGTAAAATACTTATTAACATAGTACGGAACAATATAACTGTTGGTAACAAAAGCAACATTTGTTAGCTAACAACTAAGAATTGGAAAGGAATGAAACTTTGTACTTACATCAAAACAGCAATGAACAGGCCGTTCGTGTTGGCTATTATTGCGTAGGGACTGACAACACTCGAAGGAGCTAGACCACATTACATCTTGATATGATGTGCAACACTAGTTCTTCATTGCGACACAAAATTGATCTCGTGTATAAATTTATCAATAGTTTGGGAGTGATGGTGTGTCATTGAAAACTATTTATAGTACACGTTGCAGGAATGCACATAGCGACAGCAGCATCTAACTCCCACTACAGAGGTTTGCGCGCTACTGGATTATTACACGTTGGCAACTTGGCATTGGCAAGTTCAAATTGTGCCCGCATTGCGAACAGCTTGAAACACGCGGACAGTTTTCTTTGACATAGCAATAGATACATTGGTTGAAATCGACACTACGGAAAAATTTCTAATCCCAAGTAAAGAATTTGGGCATTAGAACTACGTAGCCCGTCAGATTTTTCAACAATATTTTATTGACGGGTTTAGACATAGGGCCATTGTTTCACCACATTGGGTTGATTCTGTTTAATACTTACTAAAAATAATTTACATAGTTAATTTTGTGTTTTGATTAATTATATTGAATTTTAAAATTAAATTCATTGTTTAGACTACATTCGTATATGCGTATTTTGCAATTGTTTAAGTTACATATTCTACCTTGAATTTGAATATTGGCAAAAAGTGAAGCCTATATTTTCGTGTATCGCCCAGGACTTGAAGCGATGCACCAGATGACGGAGGCTAAGAAGCACGAGCTGAGAGTGAACATCACGGACTGGGAGGACGAGGAGTTCCAGGCGCAGTGGAAAGAGTTTGCGTGAGTTGCCCGCGAGTAGTTTGCTACCGCTTTTTTTTTACAATCAATATTTGCTCTACATTAGCAATTATTTGAAAGCGCCTCGATAAATAAACCTAGTAGGGTGAATTATTCGGAAATATATAGTGATGGCCTTGTGCGCAGGGTGGGCAGCGAGGAACGTTCGTACGTACTGACCATCGGGCGCTACGCCAGCAGCAGCACTGCCGGCGACGCTCTCAAGTGGCACAATAGCATGAAGTTCTCTACCGTCGACAACGATAACGACGCGCTCATGGGTACGTCACACCTTCATAATTATAAGTCCGGCAACTGTACCAGTCTATCCTGCGCTAAGAGTATTTTCGATTATCTAAATTTTTCGATACCTCAAATTTCCTGGACACGGGGATAGTGCAGGCGGCTAGTGCCTCTTTGAAATTCTAACTGTAACTAATAATCATACTACTGGCCTCGTCTTGACGGTTCCTGGGTGCTTTCGGAGCCAGTATAGTCTATACACGAGGACAATAACACGGTTAGTTAGTATTTGATAGTTGTAGTGGCCGCCAGCACTGTTCCCATATGCAAAAAACTTTATGGGTACGGCGTGAGGTCATCTGTTAAGGCCGGTCTAGTAAGTAAAGTTGCACTTCTATCGTACCGTACGGAACGTTTAAAGAACATATAATCATCTGAAGTGTAATCATTTTAATTATATAAGAACTTGACGCGCACGCGTCACAGGTACACGCTATCTGAGCGCAAGTGATACTCCTTATCCAACTTTAAGAATTTTGATAAATAATAATATAGGCTAGTAAACGAGTAAATCTCATGATATATTTGTATTTTGAACGTTTACCTGAGCATATCAAGCATTTATTTAGATTGAAAATCCGCAATAAACGATATAATATGAGATCAATTTTTTTCGAAACTCATAATTATAGCATTTAATTGCTTATGTAAATATATGAGAAAAATGTTAATGTGACGAGACAATTTGTAACCAGGCGGTCACTGCGCACGCAACAACCAAGGCGGCTGGTGGTACCGCGGCTACCGTGGTTGCTACCAGGCCCACCCAACAGGCCTTTACCAGCGCCTGGATCAGCCCAGCCTGACAACCACAGAAGCCTCCAAGACTCGCAGCCCAGAGCTCGGCCCCTACCTCTACTGGGTGAACTGGCGCAACAGCGACCTATTCCCCAAGACGATGTTCCTCATGATCAGGCCCAGCCTCAACTAAACTCAACTCCCCGTACCGTCATCAGCCAACCATCAGATCAGGCAGGCGCTGGACCAATTCTTGGACATATTCATCACAAAAGTTACTTACAAGTACGATTGTTGTCAGCTAATCAGGTCATGTTTCACGTTAAACAATACAAACGACTCGTTCGAAAGTTCAAATTTGCAATCGCCAGCTTCCCAGATCAACGATACTTCATAGAAGTTTGTGGCACAGGGTTGAGGGCGAAATCTACGCAAACCCGACAGGCGTGCCATGCAGACTAACGGAATGAATAGCGTTTAGCACCAAAGAAACTTCTAACACTCGGGTAAATGAGCCATTGCCGCTGGTATCTCGATCGCAAGTGTAGAAACATTGGTCTTGTTCACAATTAGTCAGCCTATTCGAGACATCTTTAGTAACGATTTCCTCGTGCCAAAACTAGCACTACGAATAATCACAGTATCGAGAAGAAACCAATATACGGACTCTAACTTTACGTCGCGAATAACTATGCCTCATATTGCTACTTATCCAATTAATATCCTATATCCACGTACTGAGGATCCTTCAGCACTTTGACAGTTACCTCATCGAGTCTCTCACCAAGTGAAGTAGTCCGTAGAATTAATTTGCGATTATTTTAGGGTAGTAAAGTTCTTTTCAGGTAGTCAACGTTGATGAGTTAGGATTGTGCTTGAGGATTATATAAGGGAGGACCGTACAAGCGAATTCAACTTTGACTGGTCACCACGTACTCAATCATTCTAAGTTCGACAACTCTCATCACGTTCAAAACCAGTAATAAATGTGCATTTCTCGTAGCTTCTCGCCAAGCGGTAGAGATATTTTTGAAATTTTCATGTACGGCAATTGGTTCAACTAAGTTCGCAGAACCCCAGTACCCAACAAAAACTACAGATACTATAAACCGTAGAATGCGTCTTCAGGCACAGAGGTCAGAAAGTAACAATAGACTTTTGGTCATAGTAATTTTTGACCATTTATTGACAAGCAAAGATGAGCATATAACTGGCGCATAAGTGAACGCTCACCCGGGGAACTGAATGACATTGTTCGTTTGTTAGTGAAGGAACTGTTCTTTATTCAACGTAGTGCAATTCCCTCCTAGCATTTCTTCGGTGTTCGATAGCCTAGCTTTGACAAGTTACTTTAATCATTACTTAAATAATATTATTACTCTAGAAACTCGTCCTTTTCACTTCTTCGTTTGAGAAGTACTTGTCATTTTGTCGGTAATCACCTTCAATAATAAGGTATTCTAAAAGCCATGTTTAAAAGTCGTCAAGACTTCATACAAGTTAAACACATGTGGTTTGAAAAACTTCATGCATAGTAACTACTTAGTTTTAATCAACAACCAAAATGAAATCAACTTTACCTGGTTTTCTGTTATTAAAATGACAATCAACTGCAATGAAGCACCTCAAATGATAATGCTCTCTCTTTTGCCAAACTCATGGAAAAATGTGTGATTATCGATTCGAAAATTACACCTTTTTAAATTCCAGAAGCCTGTCTGGCAGATTCAATTAAAATGATCTTCTGATTCACAACGAAAAACAGAAAAATTAGTTCAAATTACCACCAATCTCGCCGAGGGTCAAGATAGGTAGTATGCTAGACTGGTCTCAATTGCAACATTTTCTGACCGGTTATAACAGGAATCAATGTAAAATGTTTCTTTACAAAAAGTTCACCCATAACTCCCATACGGTAACACATTTGTAGCATATACGGAAATTATTAGAAACCTTTATTAAGTTTCAAAATCAGGCCTAATTCAGAGATCTTAAAAACAACATTAGAATTTTTAATTTACCTACAAATTCATCAAAGTTAATTACTGAACTGGTCCATTTACACAACGAATGGCTGATCGGTAGCAGTATAATAGCCTAATTAAAAGCCAAATTAATATGGTTTCACGTGACTTGCAATTCTGGAATTTGTTCCCCAAGCAGTTAAATTAGCGTATGAAAGTTTGATAAATATGACACTCTGAACATTGCCGTCATGCGACCGTAATCTATTCCAGTAACTGTAGTGTTTAATCATATAGCTGTCTTGTGAATAAAATTTATTAAAAACCAGCTTCTCACTTTCCTAACTTTGTGTTCTTCATTTCAAAAATAAACCAAGGTTGTTCCAGAAGCACCAGTAACCAGTTGCTTCAGTCGTTCCTTAAACAATAATTTTTTATGAGCAAGATTTTTTAAAAACATGTTTTAACATATACTTTATGCAACACTGGAAGAGTTTATGCAAATTGAACTGAAAAATTGCTGCAAGTTGTCAAGTTCCTCAAGGAGTGGCAAAAAAGGCAACAAAAATTAGAGGCACTCGCTAGTTCTCCACTATGCCAAGCTCAAGTAACCAAAACAATCTTCCAACCAAACAATAAATTAAAGATTTTACTCCAAAAAACTCTCTCTTATAAACCATCCACATATTTAATAGACACTGAATGCTAGTATCAGCAACTTCAAGAATTAATCAAGTAAAAAAATTCAAAAAAAGGTAAAATTTGACTAGAACAATAAGTGAAGTGAAAAAAAAATTATTTCACACAGTATTCCATTAATGAAATACCCAACCATAATACAGAGTACTCTAAGGTATTAGACATCTTTACAAATCAGCAGATGACACCACTGTCTAAAGATCAAACATTTGCCAAAACCAAACAACATGAATTGAGCAACATCAACTGATTATCACAAAGGATGGTGAACAAAAGCTTCTTCATCCAATTTGAACATTCCAGACATAAGCTTTGGTTCCTCATGTTGCTTCCAGTCTTCTATGTTAAAATTTGGGAAAAAGACCTTTATTTCCTTCAAAGCTGTAGCCGGAGAATCTGTGGAATGGTAAATCTTCCAATGTACTGTCACAGTATTGCTACAAAGCAAGTAGCGCTTAGTGGTGTTGAGCTACTTGAAAAAACATTCCATGAACTAACATAATTTTTACTAAGGATTAAGTAACCATGAAGATGAAATCAATTGAAACAAATAGTCTTAAACAAATGGTAAATAGGGGGTATTCTCACTGGATCCTACACAATGAATAGCTGTATAAAATAATATATGTATAACAATAGAAGTATAAATAAGTTAATATTCAATATAAAGTAAGTTACAATTAAAAAAGTTTGTCCTAAGGGACAAACTTTGCCCAGGCTTTGAAAGTTACCTGATCCATGAATAGTGTTGCGAGTATCAGTGAGGCCATAGATACCACGGATGGATGAGGGGTGTGAGTAGATAGTCTGATACACTTTAGTTGGTCCAATGAGTTTACGCCAGTGAGCTATTGCATCATCACGGTACAAAACCATGGCCTCCAATGGTCCACTGAATCAACATAAAATTATTAACAATTTGAATATTATTTCAGAGCACACATAATTTGCAGAGCAGTATGAAAGATGGTCACTTAGTACTCAAGAATCCATCAAGAAACAATATCTTAACAAATTCAAATTTTCACTTCAATCACTTTTTGAATATTAATATTACCAGTTACTTAGCAAAATTTATGAGAATAAAACAAGTAATTTCGAAATGTGTATGCATGTTGCCCTGATCATTAAATTACACATACAATCCATTCAAGCTACTTAGTTGTCAGGAATCACAGGAGCTAGAGTGTTAAAATGTTTTGCACAAGTGAATTGATCAATGATTTTATCTGAAAGCTATTTCTACTAATATGAATAACATTGTAAATCTTACATACTTAAAATGAAAAATTTATAAATTTACAGTATGTCTAAAGAAGAAATGCTTACCTTGACATGAAAGAAACCAATCGATTATGAAAGAATTTTAACTGATGCTCTTTATAAAAGTCTCCGGCTTGGTCCAATGACAGACGGAGATGGGTTCTTCTTATGATGAAGAAATTTTCATCCAGAAGAATTTTATGAATGTACTGAAAAATCAAGATAATTGTTGTAGGATGAAATTCATCAAAAAAATTAAACCAATAATTGTTAGTCATTACAGACTTGATATTAATGTTTGCAGTGTGAGACATCAAATTTCGAGAAGAATTATTACACTTTTAAATGGAACATCATTTGACCTACTCGAAGTGCATTCATTATCATTTGCAAAAATTTTGGAAATAGTTCAAATTCCATCAAACTAATTACTGCCTAATATATTTAAATCTAGTGGGAGATAATGTTAATCTAATATATATAAATCAATCAAAAATTTAATATGATATATAAATAAACCTGCTCTCATCTCAAAGCCTGATTGCCTACTTCAGCCACTTATCAACAGTTAAATCAAGCAGGACTTTTGTGGCTCCAAAAATGGTGGGAAAGCTTTAGTCACAGCTTGGAGCTATAGGTATTCAATGCCTGGCTATTGCCTGCTATGATTGAATCTGGTTAATCTAAAAAATAATATACATTTAAAAATTACTTTTTAAAGACAACACTTCCAAAGAATCCAGTGTCTCCAATCTTACAGATGTACAATGAATTTCTCATTTAATTTTTGAATATTTAAAAAAATAAATTTTTCATTTTTTAATATATTAAAAATTTTTTAATATATACTTTTTTTCAAAATTAGTTATTCTGTTAATTGATTCATGCATTGCCTCTGACTTCATACAAGTGTGCAAAATTTCAGATCAATTAGACAGGTAAAAGTGTGTCAAATATCAGTTATAAGATTTGTAGCTGACAAAATTATTTTTTCAATTTTTTTAATATTTATATTAAAAGAAAAAGTAATTTTTAAAATCATTTATTTTGACATTTGTTTCATGCATTGTCTCCAACTTTACACATGTATGCAAAATTTCAGATCAATAGGACAAGTAGAAGTGTATTAAATTTTGATTACAAGATTTGTAGCAGACAAACAAACAAACAACAAGAAGTGAAGTTAAAGAGAAGTGTTGTAATAAGTACCTTCCATGTTCAGTATAGGAGAGACTGTTCATGACTTTATGATGATCATAATTGTAAACAGAGTTGGACATGCACAACAATTTGCTAAAATCTCATGGCTTCAAGTTCAATGTACCATATTCTGGTGAAATTGTAATGTAGCCACTTAATCACATTGTTGCATTTAAAATCAGGTAGGACATTATTCATCTGGCAGAACATTCAAGGCTTCCAAACAGGGTTGGCAATGATTAAATCAAAATGATTAAATCATGTGATTAAATCACTTGATTTTTTTATAAAAAAATCATGATTTTTTTTATTTTTTCGATTTTTTTTTATTTTTTTGATTTTTTCATATATATATAAATATATTGAGTGGCAGTCTTTAATTTATATTGAGGTATTGTTATTCATGATTTAGTATAAATGTACTATGAATGACAAATTGGTATATAAACTTGCTGCCTTTAGTGTGTATTAGGTTCCAATAAATTGAATGTTTTTGGTACAGAGGCATCAAGAGTGCAATACATTGTACGTAGCTAGCAGCTTAGCTAATTCTTATAAGGCTATAAGTAGTCTTTGACTAACTATTTGACTATTTGTTATATATTGATTACAATATACAATTTAAATGTGTTAGCTAGCTTATTCAGGGTGGGGCAGAACTGATTGAACAGTTTTGAGGCAAAATATAAGAGTAATGGAGGTACATAAAGAAGAAAGTTTATTTTCCTCGAGATTAGCATAACATACCATTTAAGATACTTATGTTTTGAAAACAATATTAGGAAAATGGTGTTTGTTAGCTGCATCACACTGTTGGAGACTTGGAGTCGTTCTCAGAAGTTTCCTACAACAGGTTCAAACAAATGGCAAGGTATGGCCATAACCTCTGCTACAATAATCCATTCCCTTAGCTGTGGTAGGGTGTGAGGGTGACTTCTGAATACCCTCTCTTTTAGATGTCCCCAAAGAAAGAAATCACAATTGCTCATATCAGGTGACCTTGCAGGCCACTGTAAATCACCCCTCAGAGTCTGGGAACATGCGTTTCAAAACATTGAGCGACATTCGGGGCTCGGGCTGTGTGAGCTGTAGCCCCATCCTGCTGGAATCACACGTCTCCCAATGCTTCATTTTAAACAATGTTTACCATCATGGGCTGCAAGAAATTTTGCAACATTGCAGCATAGCGATCGGAATTCACTGTTACGGTTACTCCCTCCTCTGAGAACGACTCCCAACAGTGTGTTGCAGCTAACGGCCCCTATCTTCCAGATATTGTTTTCAAAACATAAGTATTCTAAATGGTATGTTATGCTAACCTCTAGGAAAATAAACTTTCTTCTTTATGTACCTCCATTACTCTTTTATTTTACCTCAAAACTGCTCAATCGGTTCACCCCCACCCTGTATATTGAGAGGTTGAGATTGTATTGACCTTTTGGGCAATTAGAAAGATTTTCCACCCTAATACGAGTATTCTAATTAAAATATTTAATTTCAATCTTTAAATATGTGAATTTAAAACACAAAACAAAACAATTACAATTAAAAGACTATATATAAAATATTTAAATGCAGTGAATGGATATAAAATATTTGAATTGTGCACATGTTTATTTCAAACTGTATTAGATTTTTTCATAACTTAAGTCTCGTTTCAAGTCGTATGAGGTTTGTTTGGTTATCGTTCAGTTTATGTTTATTTTATGTTTAGTATTTGTTTATTGGTCTGAATTAACTGGGAACAGTGCAGTCA
>NW_025933062.1:0-399 GCF_000764305.2 Hyalella azteca
GAAGTCACGGACGGACAGACGGACGGACGGACGGACGGACGGATGGACATGGCGAGCACAATAGTGCATTTTTTCATAAATGAGAAAATGCGCTAAATAGGCGAATAATTCAGTCATCACAAAAATTTACGAATTTCACTCAAACTTAGCTAGCTAATTTCTTCAGTAAAAAACTTTTGCAGGGAAAAAAACTCGATGGAATCGCCAGGACAAGACGTTTTCTTCAAAATCCTTCCACAACTTGAAATTTTTATTTCAAATATTTAAATAAATGTGTAATAGTAAAGGAACTGATCATAATCCTTGAGAAAACGAGGAAATTAATGTTAACCTGATCGCTTAACCTGAGCAAATAAGACGGTCAACACCATGCAAAGGTTCATCCATGAGGGCTCATGC
>NW_025933063.1:0-302 GCF_000764305.2 Hyalella azteca
GGGAAACTGGGAAAGCAAACTTCTGACACGAATTCATTACCTCAAAACCTAACTTATTAATTGATGATGAATTTGGTGAATGCGTTGTTTAATGTTAGTTTTGATGCTAAGAACTATCAATTTAGCAATTGTTTATTACTTATAATGTTTTGTTCTCAGGAGAAACAGCGGCTGCTGTCTGAAGTGTCGGGCAAGGAGGACGAGTTGGTCGCTCGGACAGCGGAGCAGCAGCGGCTGCAGGCGCAGGTCGCCATGTTGGAGAGTCGCTTGCTCTGTGGCGGCAAGAACATCATCGACCACAC
>NW_025933064.1:0-1334 GCF_000764305.2 Hyalella azteca
GGTCGATAACAGCGCTACTCAGACATCTGACGTTGAAGTCTACTTTGTTTGACTGAATCAACCGTAGTTCAACGTTGTTTGGCTGAATCAACGGCAATTCAACGTTGTTTAACGTCATTGCTAGATCAGGAAGCTACATGCCCGCCATCATCCGATATTATCGGTCGCGCAAACGATGCCAAAACATGGCGTTCCCGGAACGCTCAGCGTCCAGTGGTCTTCTGCAAGTCCACTGACGTAAAACTTCTTGTGGTTCCGTCGATTAGCTGTTAGAAAAATAGTAATTTATTCATCCATGAGCGCTTAGAAATAAAATAGACTATTCATCCATGAGGATGAGGAAGGGAACGGCTGGTCGGCCTGTTATACGAACCTTGTTAATATAGTTCTACCCTTAACGTTTTCTATACTCAGCATGAAATGAGAGTTTGAAGGGGGTCTATGATATTTGGGTGACATTGGATTAATCTTACCTCATTAATTGACTACTGACTGGCTTTGACTGGAAGACGGATATCATTCAATATATTGATAGATTGCTGCTAAATTTTCAAAGCATTTTCGTATGGCAGTTATACTAATTGTTGAAATGTATGTGGGCCCGTAAATTCAAAACTGAAATAGGAAGCCAAAGTTCTATTGATATATTCTGTTTTCCTTCATAATCACCTTAATAAATGTGAGAAATAGAATCGATAATTCATGGAGAAGTCCGTGCGCAGCATTTGTGTCCAACGGTCCTTTATTATGAACAACTCCGCCATTAATTCTTACCAATGAACATCCCAAGTACATTTGTATCAAGCAGTACATTTACCAAGTACATCTGTAGATTTGTCCCATTCAGTAAATTTATCCAGTACATTGAAACATCGGCGTTCCACTTAATTTTAAAAGTAATAGCTGGGTTCTGCGGTTATTGAAGCAAATTTTTGTGTTTTATTAAGATCCAATTGAAAAATTATTATGTTAGTAATTCATTTTACATGTGCAGATTAAAGCACAAGTGGCTTAATGTATGACAACGAACGAACTTTGAATTATGTACTGGAAATTGAAATATACGAAGTAAAGGAAACCAACATTAGATTTTACTTCAGGAATTAAGCATAAGAAGTTAAAATGAAAATTTAAAGCCAATTTTTCACGTTGATGTTGAAATGTGTTTAATTAAGAGCAGAACGATTCCGGATATCACGTCGTCGTGAAACTTCATTAGTTGGCCATCAAAATTTTCTACGTCATCAGTATCCGTGGACCGGACTCAAGGCGCTAGTTACTTGGTACGCACCTTTTGCTTCTTGTATCAAAATATTTTTGAAGGCTGAAAAGCC
>NW_025933065.1:0-2597 GCF_000764305.2 Hyalella azteca
TTTTGCACACTTTTTCTAGACTGCATAAATTTTAATTAATCGTTGACAGGACTTGAATCATCTTGCACATAATCTTGCACATAATCGCTATTTTGTACGGCTTTATACATTGAATATTCCAAAATTAAATACAGAGTATAAAATATATGTTGTGCACACGTTTTCCAGACAGCCTAAATTTAATTAATCGTTGAGACAGGACTTGAAATAATCCAGGACCAATGTCCAGGATCTTACTATGGCTTCATTTGATGTCGAAAATTTATTTGTTTACAAATATACCTCTCCATGAAACTATTGATATTTAATTGCCTCAATTCATTGTTCAGAGAGATTAATAACATTGTCATGGGTTTGAACCGCAAATTTTTTAATTCTCTTCTTGAATTATCTGTTTTAAACTCGTGTTTTGTATTTGCCGGCAAATTTTACAGACAAATTGACGGCTTGGGCATGGGTCTACCACTAGGTCCTACTTTTGCTAATATTTTTATGTGTTTTCACGAGACTAAATGGCTGGCCAATTGTCCTCTTGATTTTAAACCTGTTTTTTATAACCGATATGTCGATGATACTTTTTTACTGTTCAAGCATCCTTCTCATGTGGCCCTTTTCTTTGATTATCTAAACCTCCAACATCAGTCAATAAAATTCACCATGGAGCTTGAAACCAACAATAGTTTATCTTTTCTTGATTGTAATGTTACAAAATCTAATGNACAGCAAATAAACTCTGTTAGTATCCTAAAAATGTTTTAATGTGAATTTTTTCTGTCAATGCTTATTTCAATTCATCTTATTTCAATGCTTCCAAGTGCTTTTTATCAATGTAGCTTTGCTTTGCTTAATTCTGCGCTTGTGAAAAGCTAACAACTATTTACGCTAATCTTATAATATTCAATTAGAGCCATACATTAGAATTATTTATAAGTTAGCCATCAGAGTTATGCATTAGTTATAAATTGAGCTGTCAATTGGGGTGGTTCACTCTCTGTCTTCAGCATGTATGACAATGAATGGCCTCAGTTCAAAGCGTAATAGATAAATGCTTCACCAAGCTTAATTTTCCCTTCGACATTGATACATGTCATTAAAAGCATCACGTAAATAAATTAGTATCTTCATTAGATTTCAATGAGATTAGGTTTATCTGCGTTATTCATTCGAGGGGAATAGCGAAGTCAGAGTAATTTCCACTTTTGGTATTAATAAATATTAAAATTTAATGAGCAAATATTCCTTTTCATTCCACTTTTAGAAATTGATACGTTAAACTATCTTTATATAAAGTTTTTGTTGGTTTATTTAGCAGGCAGGACAAGGGCGCAGGTGCCCCTAGCAGCGACGAGAAGACGAAGAGCTTGCAGCGCCAAGTGCACGTCTTTGTAAGGCAGCGCGACGTGTTGCTGCGCCGTCGTCACGTACGTCGTCAGCTCGCTGATAGCGCACTCCCGGTCACCGCTGTCCATGTGACGCTGGCCGCTCGCGAACTCTGAGGGATCACGAGCCGGTGTGGAAAATTGTTTATTGGTACCAACAGGAGCAAGTTGGAGCCAACAGAAATTGGAACCAACAGTCGAAATTTGAAGAAACAGGAAATGGACCCAACAGTTGAAATTGGAACCAACAGTTGAAAATGAAACCAACAGATGAAATTGGAATCAACAGGAATTGAAAAAACGGGAATTGGAAAAAACAGGAAATGGAAGCAACAGGAATTGGAACCAACAGTTGAAATAGGAACCAAAAGGAATTGGAAGCGACAGGAATCGGAACCAACAGGAGCAAGCAGGTGGTCAGTATATGTTAGACTTATAATGTATTAGGACATGAGGACTACATCTCAATCAAAACGCCAAATGCGCCATGGTAAGGGTCTAGTATTATAATATGCGTTTAAAAATTACTTTTTAAAGACAACACTTCTAAAGAATCCGTGTCTTTGATGTTAGACATGTACAATGAATTTCTAATTTTACTCTCAAATATTAAAAGAAATTAATTTTCAAAATTCTTTTAATATATAAAACGTTTGCAAATTTTCAAAATTACTTATTCGGACAACTGATTTATGCATTGTCTCCAACTTTACGCAAGTGTGCAAAATTTCAGATCGATTGGACAGGTAGAAATGTGTCAAATATTGATTATAAGATTTGTAGCAGACAAAATTATTTTTATTTTAAATTTTGTTTGTATTGAAAATTTGTTTTTTAATTTTAAAATTAAAAAACAAATTTTTTAAAATCTATTCTGTCAATAGATTCATGCATTCTCCAACTTTACACAAGTGTGCAAAATTTCAGATCGATTGGACAGGTAGAAGGGTGTTAAATATCGATTATAAGATTTGTAGCAGAAAGACAAACAACAAGAAGGGAAGTTAAAGAGAAGTGTTGTAATAAATGATCATATCTACTGATAATTTTGGGTGTAATTTCAAAAAGTTTCTACCAATTTAAGTTATTAGACTATCTACTTTTGATCACGGAGGGTAAAGAAATCAAAGCTAGCGTGAGAGAAATGTCAGCTAACAAAACTAAATTCTATGTACTCAACAATATTAAAGTACTGAGAACGTGAACTAATCAAGAGCT
>NW_025933066.1:0-457 GCF_000764305.2 Hyalella azteca
AGCGTTAGTGACAAGCTTGCTATTTCCACTACCATGCAACTGTATGCACATCAACAATTCTCTTCTCACGCAGAAGCGACGGAGAGCGAAGCGTTGCTGGACACTCAAGTGACCGGCAGTTCGGGGACCAGGGACCCAAACTTGTTACTTTTTGACACGCGACGCTCTAACATAATAAACGGTTTTTATAAAATCTAAATGATGGCGATCTGAAGAACCGTATCAGTGCTACGGTGCACTCAGTAACAGAAGATATGCTTTCTCGTGTGTGTGATGAGTTTGGCTACCGTTTAGATGGTTGCCGTGCTACACTAGGGGACATATTGAGCATTTAAAAATATGTTTAAAAAATTTGGTGTCTTTCTCTTTCCTTTGGTTTATAAAGTATTTGTAGCGCATTTTCTCATTTATGTGCTCGTCATGTCCGTCCGTCCGTCCGTGACGTGAAGTCACGGAC
>NW_025933067.1:0-329 GCF_000764305.2 Hyalella azteca
GTACTCATTTATCAACCAGAGTTGGATGAACGGCTGAGTTTACCATGAGCTGAGCTCCCAGAAGAACTTGTCCTTAGTGGGACTCAAACCTGGGAGCTGGGTGCGAGCGACAGAATTTCTCAGCACAGCACAACCACAGCTCTCTATATTTTGGTGGCACATTTAGGTTCTTCCAAACATGAAAGGAAATATTAGTTAATCCATCATTTTTTATTTTCTTGAGTTTTGTAACTGTTGTTTTACTGGAGACATTTCCTGTGAAGGGCTCACCAAAGTGCCAAAAGTTGCATCACCACTCTACCTGTTGATTGAAATATCTACTTTATGTC
>NW_025933068.1:0-873 GCF_000764305.2 Hyalella azteca
GACGCGCAAATGTATGACGTCACCATTTCAACCATCAACGAACGCATGGAACTAAAACAAAGCTTAATATAAAGGAAAAACTAAAGAGGTGACGGCATTACCCATGATGTCGGAATATACCGCGTTTACCCTAAATGTCATATGCGGTAGGTATGCCTTATATGATATGGAGCACATGCACAAAGCAAAGACATATTAGTTTTCAAACTCCAAAGCACTGAAAGCAGGGCAGGCTAGCGAGTGGCGACATCAACCCAGGCATGGAATATATCTACTTGGCAAGCCGTGACTAAATTTTTCAAGCTGTGGTTTTATGGATTTGCCAGCCCTGATTCCATTTCTTTGAGCCGTGATTCCATTTCACCGAGCCGTGAATTCCATATCTCGGCCATGAAAAGCCATTTACAATGCGCCAATTTATTTACAAAGTCCATGCACGTGTTACCTCAAATCTCTAATTTTACCCTAAAACACTCAAATGGCAACAATAAAATTTGTTTTTACTGTAAGTTGAGCACGTGTTAATGCAGTCTGACTGCTTTGACATGACCACAACTATGCGCAACCTTCAACAAAAGGTTTAGTTGATTTGTTTACATTACAATGTTAGGTTTTTTCTGCAGGATATTTTGGTGGGAACCGTGAAGCAATGCAGATTGCGGAAGTTGAAAATTTTATGAAGTGACATGTTTGCGAAGTGCAAACCGTGATTTTTCAATCAAACAAAAATTTATGACGGGAACGCAGCCGTGCACCACAAATTTTGTACACCAATAAACCCTGAATCGAACGCCTTGGATCTTTCCGGACATCCACCAATCAGCCGTGAATGGAATCTGTTATCCGTAACCGATCATTGACATCCTTCTGCTT
>NW_025933069.1:0-741 GCF_000764305.2 Hyalella azteca
CTGCTTCTCCTCCCCTGCTTCTCCTCCCCTGCTTCTCCTCCCCTGCTTCTCCTCCCCTGCTTCTCCTCCCCTGCTTCTCCTCCCCTGCTTCTCTTCCCCTGCTTCTCCTCCTCTGCTTCTCCTCCCCTGCTTCTCTTCTTCACGTCTCACTTTTAGTTCTATCTTTGTTTCCCAGATCCTTTGTTCCAACCATTTTATTATAACACTTACGAAAATATTAGGAACGAATATATTATATGTTATTATTATATTATAATATTATATTATATATTACCGTATATTATATTAGTACACTTGCGTAAAGTCGGTGACAAGGCATGAATCAATTGACAGAATAAATAATTTTGAAAATTATTTTTTTTTATAAAAAAATTAAAATTTCTTTTTTTAATATTTGAAATTAAAATTAGAAATTCCTTGTACATGTGTAACATTGCAGATACTGGATTCTTTACAAGAGTTGTCTTTAAAAAGTTATTTTTAAATGCATATTAGCTTCATATAATAAATCTTATAACTACATTCCTTTATTATTAATAAGTTTATATTCATTATCGTCTTCTATAATCGCTTCGCCGATTCTTTCGTCGCACCGTTAGGGGTTTAAACCCCAGCATGGTAGAGGTAGGGATTTAACCCCAAGGAATCTCAACCCATTGCGGTGCCTGCAATCCCTTCAACCCAACCCTGGGGTTCTACCCCCAGGGGTTGGGTTGCAGTATAACTGTCGGGGAATTTTTT
>NW_025933070.1:0-2534 GCF_000764305.2 Hyalella azteca
GCGTGTTGACCTGAGCCACACTCATGCGTGTTGACCTGAGCCACACTCACGCGTGTTGACCTGAGCCACATTCATGCGTGTTGAACATTTCATCGCGTCTGGCTAACGTCAATTAGTGAATGACATCTCACAAGGCTTGCCAGTCTCCAATTTACATATTAATCGCACTTATAAAATGATCAAAACGTATTACTAAATTCGGAAACTATTTTTCTCCCAATAAAATATTTCAATAGGGATGTAGTGTGTTGTCAGTAAATTTGTGTATTATCTCTTTTCATGGACTAAAACTAATTACCAAAATTGGATGAAATTTTGTTCTATAAAATAACAAAATCGGCAACTTTCCATAATTCCACGGCAATTAAAGAATAAATTTATCTGATCAATATGTTAGTTATCTCTTTTCATGGACTAAAACTAATTACCAAAATCGGATGAAATTTTGTGCTATAAAATAAAAAAATCGGCAACTATTTCTATTATTCCACGGCAATTAAAGACTAAATTTATCCATTATCAGGATAAATTTTTTACCACTGGGCAGGGTGGCCCAGTGGTTAAAGTTCAGAGTACCAAGATTGGCGCAGAGAGGCGCGGGTTCGATCCCAGCTCTGTGCGCCAGTTTCTGGTCAGAATCGGCAAGGAGGCCGGGCGGTTAAGCCCCTGTCTCTTATACACATCTAGATGTGTATAAGAGACAGGTNGAAGAAGATACTGTAGTTATATAGTTATGAAAAATCGCAGTAGATCTACAGACGATGAAAGTATAAGAGGGAAAAACAGGGCAAACGACGTAAAAAAAATTGATGTAGTAGGCTGTGTTTCTGCAATTGCTGTGTTCCTGCGTGCTGGAATAGCAGCATGCAGTAGCTGAAGGACGCAGCATATAGAAGCATTTGAAGGCAGAAGGCTACAAACTGAAGCAGCAACATAAGGCTGCGGGTAAAGATAACAAGTTGAAGCAGAAGGCAACAGGTAGGAGCAGAAGGCAACAGGTAGGAGCAGAAGGAAGAAGGTAGGAGCAGAAGGCAGCAGGTTGGAGCAGGAGGCAGCAGGTAGGAGCAGAAGGCAGCAGGTAGGAGCAGAAGGCAGCAGGTTGGAGCGGAAAGCATCTTAACAGGAGTCAACAAAAATAGGGAGCAACAGGAACAGAAATAGGACGCAACAGGGAGCAGGAGCTGAAGGCATTAACAGAAGGCAACAACAGAAAGTGAAGCATGAGGAGGTGTTGATGGCAAGTAGTGCGATCGCTTCACCGCAGCTTCACCGCCATTGCGCAAATGAAGCTAACGGCTCGCCTGCCCCAAAAAGACGTAATTGCCGCGCCGCTCTGCGCTCCTTAAGTCGATACCGCAACAACAATTTTCAAACCTTCATTGTGCTTGCACTGGATTTTCAAGTTCAGGTAACCTGACATTTCAAATAATCTGAGCCAGCTTCTAATTCCGGTTAATATTATTTTATTGTCCGCTTAAACTTTCTTACATTTTCGCTTAAAGTGACTGATGGGAATGTTTTGAAAAGTTATGCGTGGGCTTTAATTTCAATTTCCGGCACATAATTATTCTGGTACAAGTTGAGCAATCTCATATCTGATTACCATCGCACCGAAATTACATTATTCGGGAAAGTTTAACGACCTTCAAGCTTCCAATTTCTCGACGAGAAACATTTTGAGCTAACAAGCGCTCGATTAACAGGATGTAGGAGGTCGAACAGGAGCAAGATGAGCGCTTGACGAACAGGAGAAGGAGCGACGAACAGGAGAAAGTGCGATGAACAGGAGAAAGAGCGACGAACAGGAGAAAGAACGACGAACAGGATAAAAAGCGACGAACAGGAGAAGGAGCGACGAACAGGAGAAAGAGCGACGAACAGGAGAAAGAGTGACGAACAGACGAACAGGAGAAGTTGCGATGCGATGAACAGGAGAAAGAGTGACGAACAGGAGAAAGTGCGATGAACAGGAGAAAGAGCGACGAACAGGAGAAAGTGCGATGAACAGGAGAAAGAGCGAGGCGCGACGAACAGAAGAGAGTTGGACGACAAACAGGAGGGAGATCTGTGTTCGACGAAACAGGAGATGAGACGATGGTGTTGGTAAACAATTGACGCTGAGATATTCCGCTTTAAACCGCTTACATCATGTCTAGTGATCAGCGAAGCCGAAAGCCTGCGTTAAATCCAAGTGTTCATTATCGTTATTTGATTGATACAACGCATATCATATCAGGCCATTATGCATAATTCCATATTCGTACAATTTATGACCAGAGAGTGCATTTGAATTTACAAGGAGTTGAACAATTCTTAGATGACGTTGGTAGATCAAAAGGCAGATTTAGCAAATAATAATATATTAACGACGTTTCGAATGTAGCAACATTCATTTTCAAGTTAAGAGAAGCATTGAATAGTGAAATTTGGTTGGACATAAGTACATAATACACGTAAATAGGATACAACACAAAAATTTCGAGCCAGAAAGTCCTTACGCAAACAATCTCAAATTTTATTTTAGACAAATCCGG
>NW_025933070.1:3122-6807 GCF_000764305.2 Hyalella azteca
CAAAGACCCAACGAAATATCAGTACATTAAGGCAGTGTCATATACCTGTCTCTTATACACATCTAGATGTGTATAAGAGACAGCAGTGCGGTTTAGTATTATGGTTTCCACAGTGCGGTTTATTATTATGGTTTCCACAGTGCGGTTTATTATTATGGTTTCCACAGTGCGGTTTCCAAACCGCACTGTGTTTCCACAGTGCGGTTTGAGGAACGTAAGTGCTAGCGTAGATCGACTTATTGACTAAAAATTCAATTTGAAATCGTAATTTGGAATCGTAATTTGACATACGGAATTCAATTTGTCATTTAGAATCGTATTATTTACATAATAAATAATTATGCGTATAATATTCTTTTAGTTGTTATTGTATGACACGAATTAAATTACGTTTATTAACGTCAGATATTTATTCCGTAAGATATTATTCAATTCAACTTCTTATGTAAAATGGAATAAATTTTTGCATTATGTAGTTGCGTTCCTTTCACGTTCCAGCTTTATTTTTATTGAGTTCTGTCTTTAAGTGTAACATTATTTGCTTAGTGATATTGTTTGAAACCTCTATTACTACAGAGCTCTTTAATTGTTAAATTCTCTCGCATATTTTATCATTCAGTAATGCAGGTTCAACCTTCACGCATATAAAATTTTGGGCTAGGAAAATGAATAGTAAAATTTGCTCGACCAATTACATGTTAACGTACAGAATGAATGATTATATTATTGTGGAAGTGCGCATATAACACATTTGATGGATATTTTAAAGAGTGAATTTAACTATAAAATTTTCTCGGAGGTTTTTATGTGCTCGTTTACACAGTCAATTTTCTTAAATAGTTTAAATTAAGTAAAAAACTGAACGGAAAAATATTTTGTTCTTAATCAAATTAAAAATCACCAATTTTTTTGTCCCGAAAGGAGTTTATTAAATAATGAAATGGTCTCGCCATGCCATTATAAAGTTCTATCATAAGTTTGGGCGCGGGCGAAGCAATATCGTTATCCAATATAAATTGTGCATAATAGAAGTTTTGGCTGCGTCAACACAGCCTCACATTTGAACTTTGAGCGACACCTGCAAATCTCCGGCAGATGCAATCTAATTCCAGCAGACGTCTCCGGAAGCTCGGAATTCCTGCAGAGGGAGCATATATCCTGGGAATTTTTTGCTGCGTTCTCCAGCGAGCGATCGTGAGGGGCATGAGTGTCTGACACCAGCAGAAAAACCTCCCCGAAGTTCGTGATATGTTATTATCCTGTTAGTAAAGATTTATCAGTGAATTAATTAGATTTCAGCAACCGTCGCTCATAGTTTCAAGTTGCAGTACAACACGTATTGAAACTTTAATTTATTAACAGCGAATAGGCTTTGTTCCTGTCTCAAGACATTAAACTATTCAATAACAATTAAGGTTTAAATTTTGTCAGAGACTTCATTTCAAAAATTCCATCCGGTATGAAGCTTAAAGATGGAAATGAGTCAGTATCTCAAAAATTTCCAAGATTGTCCTCCAAGTCAGTCTGTTCGTCCTTATCGCAACGTTCGTAAAAATAGCACGTCTATTAAGATTCTTATGTTTACATCGTAAATTAAGCAGGATGTAAATTGAGATTCTTATGTTTACATCGTAAAGCACAGGCTATTAGCTCTATGATGACCAGCTATCTATACTATTAGTTCTATGCTACCCTAGATTCTGCTATAAATTTTAATAAGGATCGGTTAGAGTAGAAACATCTAGAAACATTTCAAGCTGTTCTGTCTGAATCCGGTGAATGATTGAATAATGATGATATTATAATTGATGAGGGATGTACGGAATTGGTGAATAAATCAAAAGTTTAGAAACCGTTTTTTTGGTCACTTGCGTTGAATTATTTTATATGCTTCTTACATTTAAAGTCGTTGTCAGTTCCTAAGAGGAAAAGTGCGCGTACGAAAATATCTTGATGGATATTTTAAACTCGTCCACAATTCCCAGCGATCAGTTTTTTTTGGCAGATCAGTGGGTTGTCACGTCCGCAATGCTGAAAAAATGAGAAACACTTGCCCGAGAACAATCATTTGAGTAACAGATTAGTCTGAAATAAACCTAAAGTTAAACATACGCCTTCATTTCGTTGTTTTTCATTTCCGTAATTGATTGAGAATTCAGAAAAATTAAAAAAAAAAACATGGAAAAAGGGGAAAATATACAACCTTTAAATTCCCACAAAGTTCCTACAAATCATGATGATGTGTTCATGTTCGATGATATTAATCACTGAATATAACACAAAATAATTTAATGCATAATCACGTAGAAATAATAGATAGTAAACATTATTTAAGCTTTATGACAAAAAGGCTCCTACGATTAATTCTTCTTTGTTGTTCTGAAGAAAACATTATTGTTTCCGCGGCCTATCCCAGCTTATATATATATATATATATATAATCTCACAATGGACCTTTAATGGAGATTTATAAAGTCATTCGAGCAAGGCAACGTGATCATTCTTTAGCGGAACTGTACAATATTATTCCTTGTATAGTGCGTCATCTGTGTAGGCCGCTGCCAAAATCCCGATTATCACTATAAAAGTCATGAAGATAACAAGTTTCTTTAACACATTGTCTCAGGGCTGAACTGAAAAAGAATTAATGTGAAAATTCGGTTTGGAAAATTGATAGAAATTTCAGGTCGAAACTAGAACTGGCTCGACGATCAGCACCTAAAATTGTTAATACAATTAAGTAGTAAGTTTCGAGTTGATGTTATTCTCTGTATCAACATTTTTTTAGTGTGTAGCGAAGTTCATTAATGTTCCTAAAAATCTCAGAAAGTAACCACAGTTTGAAGAGTAAAATAGTAAATTCATTGGAATAAAAAGTATTATTAGCTGTTATAGAAGTATGATATTCTCTCTTAGAGGTATTATCTGATGTTGTAAAAGTAACATTACAAGCGCGATAGTGATGTCCGAACGCTCTTACTTCAGTGCCAGCCAGACCAACCGAACTTTAACCGTGCTGGGAAGTGAACTGTAGTATTTTAAGTTTTATTGATAACGAAGGCACTGGTGGATACTGATGATACTCTTGCTTCTAGTAAATATAGAATCAAGAACAAAAAAATGAATACAGCGAATGGGATGCACTGAATCTTTTGTTCGTAGTTGTGAATCAATAAGATTCTGTAAACAAAAATAATAAATTTTAACAAGATGCGACAATAATACCTAACTAATAAAAAAATAATTATAATTCACAAACATCACAGCACCATATATGAATATCCATCCCCAAGGGCACTAGTCACATAAGTTACACCACTGGTGAAGCGCAAGCGGCTACACGACTGACAGAATATAAAATGACGCGTATCGAATTATACCGAACAGCAGAATATTTCTATAGATGAAAATGCTAGTAAAACCGAAAGATAAAACACTAATGAAGAAAAAGGAGTAAAAATTTAGCAGAACAAATATAAGAAATAACTGCTTGAATGATCGCAAAAAATGACAAGGAAAGTCGCTGTACAAAAATTAGTGACACATGAGATGATTAGTATGAGGTATAATATTAGTATAATGATCAGTATAATATGATTAGTGACACTACAATATTAATTTCAGCTCCACAACAACTAAGATCGTCTCCTACGCGTCGTAAAGAAAAAATTGAGTGCTCGAGTCC
>NW_025933071.1:0-500 GCF_000764305.2 Hyalella azteca
TCGAGAACCAAGACCGAATGGCCCGAAATGCCGGGTAAGAAGTTTACAGTGTGGCCCCACCGTATGGCCCGGACAGTTACATCTGCCCGATACAGGCTCATTTTGATGAAGAATTTAATTATCTGATTTTCTGGCATTCATTTAGATTACACTGAAATAAATCTAATGCAGGCATCCAAGGTCACTCGTTAATTTGTCATTGATATTCTAGAAGTGCAGAGCTTCACATGAAAAAGTGATACAATCAAATGAGGTAATGGCCAGCTGCTCATAATATTTCGGCACAACGCGGTGCCCAGGGCCTATACTTTCAAAATTCGCTAAGTGAACGTAAGTACTTACGCTCTATTTTCTTGTCTATGATTGGTGGGTTTTGCTTGAAAGGCCGTCAATGATTGGCGGATGAACTTACGATCTCTTAACTTTTTTTGAAAGTAAGGCCCCAGACATTCAAAGCTCCTTACTAGAACATGGTTATAATATTAACTCTTATTATTTGT
>NW_025933072.1:0-689 GCF_000764305.2 Hyalella azteca
CAAGCGTCACCAAAACAGAATGTTGAAACACAGGCCCAGGTAATATTCATTAACTCACTATTAAATTAAGCACAATTGAACAGTTTCAGGCATGCGAGGTTTGTGACGGAGATGACACTTGAGCAAGTATCGTCGGAGTAGCAAAGACTTTAGCGAAGATACGCTGCGTAGTGGAGGGTACTATTACTGGTGCGCTGCCCAAGGACAGGAGCTAATTGCGATCCTACAATTTTACAGGGAGTGATACATAGAATAAGTGGTGACGCATAGATTTTTACTATTTTAGTATACTACAATTGTATTGTCGGAGTTGCAAAGACTTTCGTCGGAAGTATCGTCGGAGCTCGCGTTCGTTATGTGTTACTGGTGACTAGGGAGGTGGTTTTCATGGTTGATGAGATGGTTTGATGACGTTGATGATGTATGGTGACGTGATGAGTAAGATGGAAGTCGAGGTATTGATGAGGGTTACTGCCCCGCTCTTTGTAGAAAAGTCCCGTAGGGAAAATGCATAGTAATAGAAGGAGCGGAGGGAGCGAAAACACGAGTATATTGCATTACACTCAAATGTAACATAGATGGTAGAAACAGAGGCACTTTGAGATCGCAGCAACCAATTCGTAGTGACGCGCACTTGTGATTGTTTGGCTTTCAATCCAGAAGACTTGGATAATGCAGGACAGAGAAGA
>NW_025933073.1:0-650 GCF_000764305.2 Hyalella azteca
AAGTTGTGTGCTTGGGGACTTATGTGTGATGCTGGGGGAATTGTATGCTTGGGGATGTGTGTTGCTGGGGGAATGCATTTTCCTATTGCCTGTATAATGACAATTCAAAGGTGACAAACTCAATAGTTATTTTATATTCATGAGTATGTACAAAAAATACATTCAGTCCTCCCTCCTTGTTTAAATTTTTTTTCTCTAATTAGAGAAGTTGACGTATCTTGTTCCGAAAAAGTTTTTTCGGGATTTAAGGTGAATAAATTTTTTTCCATCGTCTTTAGTACACATTTTGTTTTGGACGAAGATTTTTCGCCGTTTTTCGCCGGCGGTATGCAGGTTCAGGGAAAATACCTTTCGAATTTTTGAAGCTGAGAATTCAACTCAAGTTTCAACAATCTTACGTACTTCTCGCTTTTTCCAAGCTGATTGAACTAGATACAGAGAAAAAATTGTTATCTAATACGGTTACGCGGCAACTTTTTCTGCCGTATATTTCAGCAACGATCTCTTTCCGATTTTTTTTTAAGTGCAATTCCAGCTGCCTGCTGCCACCAGTTAAAAGGCCATGTTAATAACATCGCAGGTGTTTTAAAGACGATGTTCGAATTAAATAATTGGTCCGCCATAGATATTTATTATAAATTTATATGTAG
>NW_025933074.1:0-1075 GCF_000764305.2 Hyalella azteca
CCAATGACTATTGTCTTTTTCCGAATGATGTCGAGATATCAATAGAAAACAAAACACCGAATAACAAATAGATTTACTCATTTTAACCGCTAAGCGCTTGATACATTACAAAAAACCGCACGTATATATTCACGTCCATACTTATTCGGTTAAATTTGTAAAAAAATACAGTAATAATATTAAGGTAAAAAATATTATTATTATAATAATAAAATATTATTGCTATTCTATCATATTATTATAATTCTCGTAGAATAATAATAATAATATAAGCTCTGTGGTATTTGTAATATTTCTTTATGTTTGCGATGGTCCTCTCTCCGGGAAGATGCATAGTGTTGCAGTCAACAGAATGTTTACTAACAATGTAAATATTTTCACTGAAAAAATATCGTCGTGATGCCTCTGAAGAAGCGAGTACTTCCCGCGACGATGCTACAGCATAGCAGTTCATTGCATTCATCATAGTGCACAAATTTAAACGGTACTTACGCGAGTCTGCTCTTTTTCATATTTTCTATAAGAAAAAATAGCAAGTAAGTTATTCTTAAGTCTTTTACTTATTCGTCTAATTCCATTGACCTGAAAATCGCTTCTATACAAGTACACTCCCATGCAGTCGAGTAGTCAGGATTGTCTGACCTTTGACACCGCACCTAATCCTATTATTGGTAAGGTTTATAAAGGAGACACTTTTTGTATTGATAAATACATAAAGTAAAAAAAGTGTATACATTTTATAATCTAGAGGTTGAATTTATTTTCATGGTTACTGCGCACTAATTGCCACAGGCGTTTTTATAAAGGAGACACTTTTTGTATTGATAAATACAGAAAGCAAAAAAAGTGTATACATTTATAATCTAAAGGTTGATTTTTTTTCATTGTGAATGTGCACTAATTGTCACATGCGTTATAGATGAAATACGATCAGACACAAACGCTGTTGTGTTTAGTATATTGAATTTGCAGTCGATGGACGGCAAAAATAATTGGAATATTTAAACAATTTTCTTTCAAAACCTCGTGCAATTTATATTAGATTAAGATTTATATATGAGTGTCTTCACAGGTA
>NW_025933075.1:0-8766 GCF_000764305.2 Hyalella azteca
ATATATTTACTTCTATAAAATGGTCATTTTATAAAAGTTGAAAACATCCTAACGCCGAAGAACTACGCACTTAAGGAGCTCAAAGTCATGTTTGCGCGTTCATTGGTTCGTTCACGACAGCCGTCGAAGTGCATGCAAGTATAACCTATACCTCGTGAGAACCTGAAATTTTATCATGACAATCTATCTCCTCCCATGATTTTCATGCTACAGCATTGAGAGATATACCATTCGATTCGTAAAAAAATCTCTACCGATTCCCCGATCAATTTTCTCGATTTCGTTTTAGTTAGGATTGTATGTTGAAAAACTGGTGGGGGACGAAAACTGAAAAAATCTCCCCACTTAAAAAACTAAGAATTTGGAAGAAGGGGTTCGGGGGATCGCTAGATATGGTCTCTACGATTCGGATGATATCTCTTGATGTTGTAGCACGTTAATAAAATGAAGACATAGAGTTTTACAATTAACCCTTTTCTGCCGTTTTCCATGAATTTCACATTTTAATTATTTCTTTCGAAAAATTTACACGATAAAAGTCTTAGATTTCTATTATACATAGAACTGGAAACATCCCTGAGAAGCTGAAATAGTTATGAATAATGTGCCGATTTCGTGGAAGATTTTTCGCAGACGGTTTAATACAAGGGATAAGGGTCGCGCTTTAGCCCGGCTGTTAATTCCCTTGCGTTGGGAAGCGGAAGAATGAACACGATGGAAGCTTTTCGCAGTATACTGGTGATATTCAGGCGATTTACAAGAATCTTCATGCAAGGATATACATTTTATTATTCGTCTTGTCCAAAAGTTCACGGAAAAAATATTGCAACCTCAGGAGGATAAATGCCAACGAGAAACTTGAGTAAGAACCCTAATACACAGGTGAGAATAACAAAAGGCGGACAGCAAATGATACGGGAACTAGCCGTAACGAGATGCCAACAACCAGTCGAAGAGACTAGGGCCGCGAGCCTTACTACAGTACACTGCCGAGAATAACAAAGTGGACAGCAAATGGCACGGGAATTAACCGCCCCGGGATGCCAACGACCAGTCGTAGAGACTAGGGGAACGAGTCCTAATACACAGCCGAGAATAACAAAGTGGACAGCAAATGGCACGGGAACTAACCGCCCCGGGATGCCAACGACCAGTCGTAGAGACTAGGGGAACGAGTCCTAATACACAGCCGAGAATAACAAAGTGGACAGCAAATGGCACGGGAACTAGCCGCACCGAGATGTCAACAACCAGTCGCAGAGGCTAGAGAAACTAGCTCTAATGCACTGCCGAGAATTACGAAAAATAGACAGCAAATGCTACGGGAACTAGCGGCATTGAGATGCCAAATTCCGATTACTCCCGAGCGTGGCAGGNTTGTTTCTATGAACAGGAGCAATTATAGTTTCAGGTTGATCATTCGATGCATTCAATTCCATTGATATGCCGTGTCTTTATCAAATTTCTGCCTAACAAGTAACAAGAATCATGTTGCGCAAACCATAATTGCTTTAGTTATTTCTGCAGCATTATCTATGCTGGTCTCGATGGATTTCGTTAAAAATCTGAATTTTGAAGTCATAATGCCAAAGGTGCATTCTACACAACGCCGAGCTCTTGATAGTCTGTAATTATATATTTTCTTGATAGGCGGGGGCATGGTCTCATTAAGTTAGGAAGCAATGGGTAAGCTGAGTCACCTTGCAACACAAGTGGCGTTTCATCATGACTCATATATAACCTCATGCATCATATAAGGTATACATCATATATAACCCCATCTGAACGGATTCCAAAAAAGACAAAATAAAGTTTATATGGGATTTTTAAATTTATCTTTTATTTCCCTATAAAACTTTCATCAATGAGAACGGCTGTTAGTCTCTCGCAGACACTCATTTCTACACATTGACTCGCAGTAAGCTGCGCGGTTCAGCGTCTAGTTTGGACACCATACGCGCGGCGCGGCGCCGCTCTGCTTGAAGCGTCAGCCAGCGTACGCGTGAACGCTTTTAGTCTGGCCGTAGCCAAACCCTAAGCGCTTCACGGCGCTGGGTTCCATAATTACAAAGATTGTTATTTACGGCCACTCAACTAATCTGATGATATGAACTACGCCTCATATGAATAACAACTGAATACTTTCGCGGATAGATAGCCCACACAAACCATTTCATCCCAGCCTGAACTATTCTCACCTGCTCCTCCACCGTCACAAACATTATTACGCAGCTCAGTTCAGTATCATGACTACGAGTACATAATAAAAGGTTGTGAGTTGTTCAACGTAACGCCAACTCACACTGGAATTTGAAGCAAATCTAGTTATTATTGAACAGGCATTGCCTGCTTGAAGTCTCCTAGCCCACCAGATGTAGTAAAATTTTTAGTGCGATAATGC
Source organism: Hyalella azteca (assembly GCF_000764305.2). Lineage (NCBI taxonomy): Eukaryota > Metazoa > Arthropoda > Malacostraca > Amphipoda > Hyalellidae > Hyalella > Hyalella azteca. The sequence goes on from NW_025933075.1 coordinate 2,402, forward strand.
ATGTATCCAATAAGTTTTTTTAGTTTGAAAAAGCCATTAAAGACTTCTTACATATTATTATTCAGTTACATGAATATTACACACATTTTTAAGTGATTATTAAAAAATGAACGATAACGTGCGATGAGGGTTATAATTTTTATGCGGAGAAAAAGCTCGGGCGTAAAATAATCGAATACTTCTCAGGTTGAGTTTTTTGGGTTGAATTTTATAGAATGCACGTGATATTTAAATATATTTCTATCAAGGCTTTAGAGCATGGGAATATTCGATAGTACAATCATCGATATGCATATGATTATTATTCCTATTACTGATGGTTAAACGATCGAGAAGTAAAAAATTCCAGTGCTGAAATAATAATAATTAGCGAAGCAAATATCCTATTTCAGTTTGTGTTTCTTCATGACCGGAAGATAAGAATATCAGCGGCTTCTTGGATACGGCGCCTCGTGACCTAACTTCTTTAAGGTCCATCCTATACCTTGAGCCCCAAGCGATGCCTACCTTAATTTATTATACGCTTTTTATACCATATACAGGGTCATCAATATTTAGCGTTGCATTGTTTTTTTCGAAACCAATACACTCGCAAAACAGTCAAATGTGTCGTATGGAACCATGTCGACTGTTCTCCGGAAGGACCTAAAGTTGTCCCCATTCAAGCATGTCAAAAAACACCAACTGTCTGCTCAAGTTGTTGACAAACGCCTCCAAAGATCCAAGATTCTTCTTTCCCGCATTCATGATGGCACGCTACCAAACGCTGCCAAACCTCGTTTTCAGTGATGAGAAGATGTTCAATGTTGAACACCACTTCAACTCCCAAAATTATAGAATTTGGTCGAAGAATGGGACGAAGAATCTCGTGTGGTGACTAGGAAGCAATGCCCGACCTCAGTGATGGTCTGGGTACCCGTAACAGAGTCCTCAAGGTGTCCCTCTTTTTTGTTGACAAAATGCCATCCTTGTTGGTGCATTGTTGCCCTGCCCAGTTCGAAATTCTCGCAGTCATTGCGGCCGTTCGCCGCAGAGACGTTCGCAAACGCGCAAATCTAGAGGAGCATTCTATGCCGATTCTGTGAAGATCTTCAAAGTTTCTGCTCCCGATAATTTGTTGAGCCGAATAATCTGCATCGAACGATGTCGAATCTACAGTAGCAGAAGCCGAATCTGCATTAATCTTAGTAGAATCATCATTGATCTACTTCGAATCTACATTAATCGTTGCCGAATCTCCATTAATCGATTGCTGAATATTAGCAGTTTTTACACCCTACTGTACGAATATAATAAATTTTCTATAACTGAACGAAAGTTGAAATAAAATCACATCAATATAAAACAATTTACTTTCATGAAATTCACATTACATACGACGCAGAAATTAAATCCACGCGAGTGCAAAATATTTCAGCGCGTGCAAGAAACATACTGTACACTATTTCATGACTCCATAAATTAATAACCTGTATCAGTCTTCTGAATACAATTCAACAAGTTAAGCATGGTTGTTCCTCAAAGCAGTTATTCGTTAAAAAAGTTTAATCATAGAAGCAAACTATGACATAAGATGAAGTAGACAAAAAATAGGAAATAATAATAGTTTTTATCGAAAAGTATGTTTTTGCAGTCGTAAAAATTTAACACCGATAATAACTCTGACCGTGAAAACATGTGGCTCATGTTTGTAATACACTTTGATTTGATTTAGGATTCAAAGTATGGCATGAAGGATCGAGTTTTAAACTTTATCACAATGAAATTGATAAAAAACTTTATCAACTCATCAACAAACTTCATCAACTCATCAACAGACTTTATAAACTCGACAAACTTAATCAACACAAACTTTATTAACTCATCAGGGAGACGTCCAGCAAACTTGAGAAATAAAAATGTTACGCTTGCGCCATAAAATTCCGATTATTAAAGAAATGCTTGTAAAATTGCAGATATATATAAGAAACTCAACCACTAAAAAATAGTGACAAGTGTCAAATTCTTTCTGATCAACTTATTTCCTTCAATTCAATATCAAATTTGTTCCTAAATAATCAATCACAGTTATTTGTACATATGAAATTTATTTACACAGCAGGAGCGAGTAAGATTAAATTAAACCTGAATTAATCCCTCACCTGAACCTGAAAATTAAAATAAGGTTCTTATTTAACTAGGGCCGTATGGCTAAATAATATTTTGACCTCAATCATCATAACCTTGATATTGAATAACTTTCCAGGCACTTGTTAATTAAACTAAATAGTGAGAAGAGTTTTCTAAATAATAACCAATATCATTTTTTAGTATTTTCTAGTCTTCACCGAAAGCATTTGATGTTTATCAAGAATGAATTGTCGTGTTGGCAAGGTTCAATTTCGACGCACTGACCAGTCCCACTTCATTACATTTTTTTGATGCAGTGATCTGAATGTCGGATCCCAATTTCAAGATTGTAGTACGGAAGGGCTGCGTGACACTTTGGTTTACCCAGCTGTAGCAAGTGCAGTGAACTCATTGGTGGGCGGTAATCACTCCCGCTGTACAGAAGACTGCAAGGCGGTAGCAGTTATATAATTCACAGCTTCCACACCAAGGAAAGATGAACCAGTATAGGGAACAGATGCTGCAGGAGCGTCATGCCACTATTTTCTCCAACCGTCCCAAATCATGCGCACCATGGGATATGGTTTGAATGTGGCTCACGAAGCTCCCAAGCCCCAGTTGTTGTTTCTGGCACCGGCGTCACGCTAGCGGGGCTGCATGTTCTGGTGGTGGCCGAGGGAGAGGTACCGGAAGAGGCGGGAGATGGGCGAAGGCAGAAACAGAAAGGGTGGCCAGGAACGCCGCCGCCTCTTCGGGACTGTCCCACAATAAGGAGACGCTGAGGGACGTGTGCAGGAGGGGCAGGTAAAGCCGTGCTGGACGGACTGGAGGGGGTCCCCGCTTTCCGGGCAGGTGCTGTTGGGGGAGCGTCCGACCCTGAATTAAGGTGTAGTACTCCAGGGAACTACAGTATCCCGAGCGGAGCTGGGATAGAGCAGTGCGGTGGGGGCAAGGAAGCGAGGCCTCTTCTGATGCAATCGGTGGTGGGGCAGCGCAGTCGAGGATCTGGCGCGTGATTNTCGGGAACTAGCCGCACCGAGATGTCAACAACCAGTCGCAGAGGCTAGAGAAACTAGCTCTAATGCACTGCCGAGAATTACGAAAAATAGACAGCAAATGCTACGGGAACTAGCGGCATTGAGATGCCAAATTCCGATTACTCCCGAGCGTGGCAGGTATTAATTCCCACGACACGAGAGGCGTGAATGGTACAAGCAGAAGCTGCACCAGAACGCTGACAATTATGCTCGAGTGCGGATATTATTAGCCCCCAAAACAAGAGAGGTGCTCGGCACGGGAACTAGCCGCACCAGAGCGCTACCTACAATTGGCACTAGCCAAGAACTTTACCTTCGCCGTATTCAGTCCATTAGTGTATCCCTTGCTTACGCCTGGTTTAACCAATCGTGCTTTGGGGCGGTTCAGCTTTATGCGATATGTCCACAACTACCGCAGAGTCTTAGTAGCCCAGATCTGCTTCTATCTCTTCGAGTCGAAATGATCGGACCCCCACTCAGTCAAACTTAGCACACAGAATTCGCCCGCGATGAGCAACTCATTCAAAGTGACCTTAAATAACACCTAGTTTACAGCGCAACAAAATATACTAGCTTGTTAATTTATGTACAAAAAGACAACATAATACAGTACAATAAAGTAATCATAATTTTAATTCTTTGACAAACTAATCACAAGTTAATAGTTGAATAATCCTAAACTGATTATCAAGAGATCGAGTCCTCCGTCGTCCAAGACCACCGAGGGGAATAAACGCGTACCGCGCAAGGCTACCAGCTGACTCGATCAATCACGTTGGAGCTAAAAGACGTTCAGTCTCATCCCAAGACGTTAATATCGATATTCTATGATATAACAAAATAATATCACGGTTAAACGAGATTCCATATTCCTGTTATAAATAAATAAATTCCCCCACTATTGAGTCACTAATCTAACAAAAGAACCCATCATCAAAATAATGCGTAGTCAACACGGTTCTCCATAAATAAAGATATATCATATAATATGTATCCCTTCACGATTGCTTGCTTTATGCCCTTTTCAGACTTTCAAGAACTATGTAACTAAACGTATTAAGTACCATATAGTTTTGTGTTGATCAATGAAGATGAGCCATCAAGTTCAGGAAAGTATTTAAAAAATTTAAATCAATTACATATTCCAGAGAAGTATCTTCCAAAGTGCCATTCACTCTAGGTCAAGTCCCGGCTTCTTGGTTGAAAATGTGCATGGTTAATCAGAGATAAATGATCAGATTTTTGATCGGGGGACAGTGATCTATTTTTTGATGGTCATTATTCGAAATAAGATTATGGGTAAATGGTCGGTAACTGTGATTTAGGCTGTTTAAGTAAACTGTGATGATGAACTCGCTTCTTTACCTACTTCAATGCATTCAGACGATTTTCGAAGTTCCGTTCAACTCGCTTAAGTACATTGACGGGTATGTTTAGCGATGGCTTGATATATGTTGTTCTTTAAATAAGGTTGGGTCCGTGGACAGTCATTGTGAACAATTTATTTAAGATAACTACATAAAAAATCACACGGAGCCAATTCGAGGGATCGGGCCGGCCAAAAAAGGTTATCTCCTCATTAGACCTGATGAACGAGTACGGAACCGAATGCGGAATGCTCGTTGAGTAGTGATAATGGAACGGCCATTAGAAAAGTACGCCTCGACAGCAAACGCACGTTGCTCACTTGTCCAATGCATAGTGGCAACTGAAAAGGCGGAACGCAAAACTTCATTACCTTGCCTTGCATATGAATTACTCCCCGCCCTTTTATTGCAACATCTGGCTGTTTGAGCGAGATACAAAACTGGAAGTTTCCTCGAATCATACTGTACATGTAGCCGAGCTTGTTGTGGCCTGATTTCCTTTGTGATGTGGCTCCCGCCATGTCTGTCCAGCTGTGGCTTCCAACGTCTGCTGTCTAGCGAAAATTGTGCGTTTTGCTCTGAGGTCAGGTTGTATGATGGCTTTTGTTGACAAATTGATTACAAACCGACAGTTAATTTAATTGAATGCGTCGGTATCTCTCTTTGAGGTGAGTTTGTCAATGGCGAACGTGTCATCTATCTGTCAATGGCAGAGGTGTCAATGGCTCAAAATCCAGTTGCAATGTGAGACAATCTGATAAGCGCAGAGACAAGTTCTTTGAGGGTCGTGTGAAATATCTTCTGTTGGTCAGTTATTAGTCTTAGGTCAATCTATTTAAGTTGAATGCTGTATTTTTGTGGTTTCATGCGTTTTGGGTGGTTAGCAACTGTAGAGTGGGTTTTGATGGTTGATTATGTGATTAGATGACGATTATGAGGTATGGTGATGTTATGAATAATATGGAGGTAGTGAGGGGGGGGGGTTGCTGCCGCTCGCTCTTTGGTATAGGCCGATAGGATTCGAGGCGCAAGGAAGGAGAATAATTAAAATAGGCGAAAAAGCTAAAACACAGTGACAGTGCACTCCTATACAAAAAATGGTAGAAACAAAGGCACTGAGAGAAAATAGCAATCAATTCTTAGTGAAGCGCGCTTATGGTTGGGCTGCTTCTAATCCGGAACGATTACAGAACTTACGGCAAAGATGAATTGAGCCACCGTCAATTGCCACAGAGGTCAGCGCCGCTATTTGGCCCCAAACAAAAATTTAGGTGCCTCAATTCTTTCGTGACTTTGAAGTTATGACTGAGGACAGAACTGCAATGACAGTTCACTCTCTTTCCGTGGAAGGATTGAGGCTTTTCCACGAATTGACGATGGGGCTGTGAGGAGGAGTTTAACATTAAGGTCCAACAAGGTCCAACTGATCTTGAGAGCCCCTAATTTGGGACGACCAGACGGCGGCTGTGGGGCAGTAGATGTATGTTTTGGATGGAACGAAACATCTCCAATATGGATCTAAAGCTTCTTTAGATCCACCCTTTAGATTCCACCCTAAAGGTTGGGTGGATAAAATATACTAGTATAGATTCATTATTAACAACTGATCTTATGAGATGAACAGCATTTTTTAAATTCTTAATGCATGATGTACATTCTAAAATATAAGACGGTGCGACGATCCTTTATAAAGTCACCTCACGTGCATCCACCAGCTGAAAATACGGCACACCTTTCGTGCTACCGGCTTCAAATACGGCACCTCTCTGATACAACCACCGGCTACATATACGATACACCTCTCGTGCAACACTAGGACGCATATACGACACACCTATTAAGCAACAGCCGG